>NW_007233073.1:412159-421240 GCF_000164805.1 Carlito syrichta
GGGAGTGGCCACTGCTCTCCAGTCTGGGTGACAGAGTGAGACTCCAACTCAAAACAAAAAAAAACAAAAAAAACCCAAAATCTTGTCTTCCTTTTAGCTCTCTTGCAAATCATGTCCTTTGCTTCCACCAAATCCCCTGTTGAAATTTGATCTCCACTGTTGTAATGTTGGGAGGTGGAGCTTAGTAAGGGGAACTTGGGTTCTAGGGGCTGATACTTCATGAAGGGTTTGGTGCTATTCTAGCAGCAGTGAGTTATCACTCTCATGAGACTGGATTGGTTCTGGGGGAAGTTGATTAGTTTCTGCAAGAATGTGTTGTTATAAAGCCAGGAGGCTTCTCAGGTTTGGTCCCTCTTCCCTTTGACCTTCTCTGCCATATTTTAATGCAGCATAAAAGCTCTAACCAGAAACCAAGCAGATGCTGGCACCATGCTGCTTGTACAACCTGCAGATCAGGAGACAAATGAACCTCTTTTCTTTATATATTACCCAGTCTCAGGTATTCCTTGACAGCAACCCAAAGCAGATTAAGCCACCTTCCAAGCCCTTCCTCATAGTTGCTACGATTTTATACAATGAGACTATTATTTATCATTACTCTATGCTGAGTATAGCCATCATTTTCCTTGATGAAATTATGTGCAATTCTTTAAAACTAGCCACAAGTTACCTTTCCTATAATGCTCTTTTTCTTTGTATACAATGTATACATTGAAGCCTCACTCTTCTGGGCCCACAGAACACTTTGTATATCCTTACTGATCCTTATATTCTGTTTTGTGTGCTACCATTTTGTTTTTTTCTTATCTAACTTTTAAGATCTCCTATCATTTTCATAAAGTATTTCTCATAACTAGTATGCAAAATAGCTATTAAATTGCATTTTAGTATGCCTTCAAAAGTACTATTTCTTAGGGAATATAAATGATGTTATAAATATAGTTTATATATTTATAAGGCAGTGTATGTAGTCACCACATTCTTATACAAATATAACTAGATGTGTAAAAAAAATTCTAGAAAATTTCCATGGTGATCTCAATCTTACCCCAAACTTTATTATTCCAGAGACTGCATTACTTGTACAGTCATTCCACAAATAAAATTTCTAAGTATGTGTTTAGTTACCCAAAGAAAATAGAATATACTCTTTCTCTCTTTTAATCTTATGATTATAGAATTTTTAATTATTTTATGGTTAATTAACAATAATAATGAGGAAACTAAAATTACTTTATAAAAATGAAAACATTTATAAGTAAATAATAAATTATTTCAATTAAAACAAAGTTCAAAGAGCTAGTATATTTCTAATGAGATCATTAATATTGTATTTTTAAAATCTAATTTTTACTATTAATTTAAAACTCACATGCTCACAATATAATACTATTTGTAAAATATATAAAATATACTACAATATCATAAGCTAAAAGGTACACACTCACAAATATATTTATAAGTAACTAAAGATAAGGCCTAGAGAAAATAAGAATTGAGACACTAAATCGAGTAAAAGATAAAACTAGATCACAAGATACATTTTTGAAGTTTCATAGACTTACTGACATTAGATCAAAATTTGGTTTTAAACTTTCTTTGAACCAATGTAAGGAGGGAAACACAATCAGTAATATAAATGAGAGCCTTAAGAAAACACAAAACCAAACCAGAGTTTTCAGTAAAATTACATCATGCACTCATAATAGACTAGAAACTAATTTCTCACAAATACCTTCACAAAGAAAACAGGTATAACTTAATTAACATGTAATTCAGTCACATATTTATAATAAATAATGAGAGACTTTCAAAGGGCTATTTATTCAGCAAATAGCTATATTTGTCAATTCAATAAATCAGCACATGAGTAACCAATAAGATAATTACCTCTACCCTTTATAAACTAGTCCCAATTTACCTTGATATTATAATGCCAGCAAATCTTTATAATGAGTATATGCCTTAAATCCATTTCCTCTTAAAATATAAATACTGAGGAAAAGTCAATACAAGCTCAAAATAAATTTTTTAACATTTAATTGCTTGTTACTTAAGAATAATTTGGCCAGGCATGGTGGTTCACATCTGTAATCCCAGAATTTTGGGAGGAGGATGCAAGAGGATCGCCTAAGTCCAGGGGTTCGAGACCAGCCTGGGCAGCTTGACTAGACCTTATCTCTACAATTAAAAAAAAAAAAAGCCCATGGTGGCATGTGCCTATAGTTCCAGCTACTTGAAAGGTTGATGTTGAAGGATCTCCTGAGTCCAGCAGGTACAGGCTGTGGTGGCCGTGAGAGTGCCACTGCACTCCTGTCTGGGCAACAGAGTGAGATTCTGACTCAAAAAGAAAAGAAGAAGAAGAAGAAGAAGAAGAAGAAGAAGAAGAATTTATTATTCCTGAAAGATTTCCCCACAAAATGATGAAGACTTCAGTATTTCTGTGTATTAGAAAAATCATGCCAAAGCCTGCTTGGGGGACAAAAATCTTTCCAACATTTATAACAAGTAAAACATACATCAATGCTTTAAACTATCTTGCAAAACAATGACAAAAAAAATCTCTGAAAACCTCAAACCAAGTAAAGGGTACAAACAAAATACACACACAGAAATATACTAGGACAAGAGCCTAAAGAAAAGAAGCAGGTGAGCCTCATTGGTATCAAAGAAAGTAAATATATATATGTTTCTAAGCACAATAAATATATTTATACATAGTGTATCTTTATATATTTAAAATATATGTTTATATAGTATAAATATATATAATTTCCCTGATATTTACTGGCTTTTTAATTGTTTATATATTTATAAAATTTTCATGTTTAAAAATTCTTAGTTTGTACATAATTATGTATGTCAATCTTATCCTTTGTGGTTTTTATTGTGAATAGACATATATACACGATATAAATATATATATACATATATACATACACACACACACAATTGTATGCTATTTTAACCTATCAAATTAGAAAATACAAAAAATAGGCCAGGCGCAATGGCCCAAGCCTGTAATCCCAGCACTTTGGGAGGTCGAGGTGAGAGGATTGCCTGAGCCCAGGAGTTCGAGATCAGCCTGGGAAAGTTGGTGAGATCTCGTCTCTACAATAAATCAAAAATAGCCAGGTGTGGTAGCACGAGCCTGTAGTTCCAACTACTTGGAAGGAAGAGGTAGAAGGATCGCTTGAGGCCAGCACATGGAGGCTACAGTGGCCACAAGCGTTCTACTGCACCCTAGCCTGGGTGACAAAGTGACACTTCAACTCAAAAAAAACAAAAAAAATGAAAAATATTTACATATCCAGTGTTGGCAAGCATACAGAAAATAGACACCATGTACTGTTGAAAAAAAAGGCACAGTTTTGAAAAGTAATCTATACTTATAAATCAAGAGTCTCAAAATATGAATAATTAACATATAAATTATATTCTGTACATATTTATTTTCTGTCAGTATATGATCTGAGATGTGGACAAAGCTCTAGGTTGCTCAATGAAGACTGATTAAAATTCTTTATCACCAAAAGCAACTTATAAGTTGAGCAGTGAGAAATTGAATTAATTTTGGTACAGTCATTTAAATGGAATACTATTGGCCCATTAAAAAATATTGGTAAATAGCTGATTACAGATTGTATGTAAAAAGCAGATTCAAAAGCAGTGTGGTTAATGTGAACATATATTTATGAAAAACATATATGCATGTGCGCATAATGCTTATATCATGGTGGTGTGATTATGGTTGATGTCATTATTTGTCTTTCTCATTTATATTTAAACATTTTCCTAAAATAAAAATGATTTTTTCCTTTAGTGGCAAAACACAAAATTTTTTCACAGCGATAAAAGAGTAAGAAATCCTTAAAGAAATCAGTATATGGTCTTCACCAATAGAATTATTTTAGCTAATTTGTATCATCCAACAAGATCCAAAGATAGAGAATGCCTTTGGGTGATATTAAAGATAAACATTTAACCAAGCATGTAGACCTGATGGATTCTTGCCAGAGTGAACCACTCTTTCAGCAACTAATACATTCTACTGGGCATTGCCATCTACTCAAGTATATGCTGGTTCCACACTTAATAAAGTTTTCTGTTCTCACACAGAAGGGGCCCAAGAAATATTATGTTGATGCATAAGTTTGCAACACTTGTTTTTGGCATGACAACACTGTGGTGTTGGGAATTTGTTTATTGTTTGTCATTTGTCATTTAAATGACAATGTGGTACTTGTGAATACTCTTTGTGTTTTGCAGATTTGGAGAAAGTTAGTGCTATTTGTGGGCTAAAGAAGATAGAGTGTCAAGAGGAAAAAAAAAAGAACACTTCCAACATATTCTTCTGTTTGAGTTTAACAGAGGAGTAAAGGTAGTGGAGGCAACTCAAAACATTTGTATGGGAGAATGCTACCTGGGAAAGCACGGCAAGAAAATGGTTTGTCATTTCAAAGAGGGCCACTCTGACCTGAGTGATTCTCCACCTTAAGAAAGATCATTAAAGGTAGTGGGAAGTGGATTTCAAATTATCCATACACCTGTCAGCAGATATTGGGATCTGCAGATAGATTTTGAATCACACCTCCCCCCTTAATTAAATCACAAAACTGCAAAAAAGACCTCTCCCAAGCTACAGTCCAGCTCCAGAATTGCACAAAGCTAGAGGATATACATAAGGAAGAATAAGAGATTGAACAAATAGAAGTAAAAGCAACCCCTCCACCCCTGAACAACAGAATTAAAGAAGGTAGGGGGGAGAAAAAGTAGGGAGGAAAAATCTGGACAAATGAAGAAAAACCAAAAGAATATAGGTCTCACATAGACCCCTGGGAGATCAGACACTGAGAAAACAGACTTCAGAATGCAAACAATGAAGAGTTCCCAGAATGACTGGTCACATGTGACAAACCCAGATGACAAGACATTAATAGAGATAATTTAAAAAATTGAGGAGAGACAACAGGAAAATAGGAAGGAACTGATAAAAGAAATAACAGCAGTAAAGAATACTGCGATGGAAGTAAATAACAGACTAATAAGCATGGAAAGCAGAATCAGCCAAGCAGAAGAAAGACTCTCAGAGCTTGAAGACCAAAATACAGAACTAACTCAAACTGTCAAAAACATAGAAAAGAAACTTAAAAAGACAGAACAAAACCTTTAAGAGATGAATGATTACTTCAAGAGACCAAACCTAAGAGTAATTGGACTTCCTGAGACAGAGAGACAGAGACTACACTGGAACAAACATTCCATGAAATTATTCAAGAAAACTTCCCTCATCTCATCAGTGATGCAAAAATTCAAACCCAAGAGATTCAGAGAACCCCTGCAAGACAAAAAATGAGGAGACCAACTCCCATACACATAATAATTTGCCTAAAAAAAGTAGGTATAAAAGAAAAAAATCCTAAAGGCAGCAAGAGAAAAAGGTCAGACTACCTACTAGGGAAGACCAATTAGAATAGCAGCAGATTTATCTACAGAAACCCTTCAGGCTAGGAGAGCTTGGAGTCCAATCTTCAAAGCTCTCAAAGATAAACAATTTCAACCAAGAATAACCTACCCAGCCAAGCTAAGCTTCATCAGTGAGAGAGAATTTAAATATTTCCCAGACATTCAGTTGCTAAGAACTTATGCTGCCTACAGACCACCTCTACAAGAAATACTTAAGAAAGTATTAAACAGAGAAGAAAAGGAGAAAAGAATGACAACATTCTTTACAAGAGTGCAGGGAAAAGATGGAAAACACACATGAATCAACCCAAAAATCAAAGGAAAGACAAAAAATAAACAGGAACAACAACAACTCTATAAGAACCTCATGACAGGGAAAAACCACCACAGTTCAATAATTAGCATGAATGTGAATGGCTAAATGCACCACTGAAAAGAAACAGAATGGTGGACTGAATAAGAAACCATGACTCCATTATTTGTTGCATCCAGGAGACTCGTCTCACCACAAGGGATGCACACAGACTCAAAGTTAAAGGATGGAAAACGAGTTTTCAGGCAAGTGGATAACAAAAGAAGGCAGGAGTTGCCATCTTAATATCAGACAAAATAACTTTTAAGCTATCAAAAATTTAAAAAGATACAAAAGGACACTACATAATGATAAAAGGCACAATACATCAACATGAAATATCCATCCTAAACATATATGCACCCAACACAAAAGCACCAGCATTTATAAGACAATTACTAAATAAACTAAAAAAAGGTATTGACTCTAACACTATTATAGCAGGGGACTTAAATACCACACTGACAGCCCTAGATAGATCATCGAGGCAAAAAAATCAACAAGGAGATCCAGAACCTAAACTTGACACTTGACCAAATGGACTTAGTGGATACCTACAGATTATTCTACCCAAGAACCACATTCCACTCTCCCCACATGGAACATACTCCAAGATTGATCAAATTCTAGACCATAAATCAAGCATAAACAAATTCCACAAGGTTAAAATCTTGCCATGCACATTCTCAGACCACAGAAGAATAAAAATAAATATCAAAACCAACAATATCTCCTCCAAACCCACAAAGACATGGACACTAAACAGCATGATGCTGTACAAAGACTGGGTCAACACTGAAATTAAAGAAGAAATTGAAAGATTCCTGGAAACAAACGAAAATGAAGAAACATCTTAACAAAACCTCTGAGATGCCATGAAATCAGTTTTAAGAGGGGAGTTTATATCTCTAGGAGCACACATCAAGAAAATAGAAAGATCACAGGGGAGAGTCTAACAAATCACCTAAGGGAGCTAGAAAGAATAGACTACCAAAACCCCAACTTTAGCAGAAGAATCCAAATCACAAAAATAAGAGCCCAAATACAGGACATAGAGGACAAAAATGTCAGAAAGCATCAACAAAACAAAAAGTTGGTTCTTTGAAAGAATTAACAAGATTGATGGGCCCCTAGCCAGAATGACCAAGAAAAAGAAAGAAAAAGTCCAAATAAACACAGTGAGAAATACAAAAGATCAAATCACAACTGACCCCAAAGAAATACAAAAGATTATCAGAGACTACTATGTGAAACTATATGGAAACAAACGGGAAAACCTAGATGAAATGGAGGACTTTCTGACATCACACAACCTCCCCAGGTTAAGACAAGAACACATTGAGACACTAAATAGACCCATAATAATCCAGGAAATTGACTCTGTCATACGAAAACTACCTACAGAAAAAAGCCCTGGACCAGATGGCTTTCCAGCAGAATTCTACAAAACGTACAAGGAGGAGCTGATACCAATCCTATTGAACATATTCCAGGCTTTTAAAAAGATGGAATTCTCCCCAAATCATTTTACAAAGCTAACATTACACTGATACCCAAACCGGGTAAAGATCCAACAACGAAAGAGTACTACAGGCCAATATCCCTTATGAACATAGATGCAAAAATCCTCAACAAGATTCTAGCAAATTGGATCCAAAAACACATCTCAAATATCATCCACCATGACCAAGTAGGCTTCATCCCCAGGTTTCAGGGCTGGTTCAACATTCGTAAGACCATAAATGTCATTAAATATATCAACAGATGTAAAAGCAAGAACCACATGATTATCTCATTAGACGCAGAAAAAGCTTTTGATAAAATCCAGCATCCCTTCTTGATAAAAATCCTCAAACATCTAGGTATAGAAGGAACATACCTCAAAATAGTAAGTGCCATCTATGACAAATCCACAACTAGCATATTGCTAAATAGTCAAAAATTAGAATCATTTCCCCTGAAAACTGGAACAAGGCAAGGCTGTCCACTCTCACCCCTCTTGTTCAATATTGTGTTAGTAGTCCTAGCTCAGGCAATTAGACAAGAAAAGGAAATCAGGGATATCCAAGTAGGAAAAGAGGAAGTCAAGTTATACCTTTTTGCTGATGATATGATCCTATACCTTGAAAATCCAAGAGAATCTGTCAAAAGCCTGCTTGCACTGATAAAGGACTTTGGGAAGGTCTCAGGGTACAAAATAAATGTGCAAAGGACAGGTACATTCCTCTACATCAACAACAAGCATGCAGAGAACCAAATAAAAAGACAATCACATTCACAATAGCCACCAAAAAAATGAACTACCTCGGCATCTTCCTAACCAGAGAAGTGAAAGACCTTTACAATGAAAATTACAAAACACTGCTTAAAGAAATCCAAGAAGACACAAACAAATGGAAAAATATTCCATGCTCATGGATAGGAAGAATCAACATTGTTAAGATGTCCATCCTACCAACGGCAATCTACAGATTCAACGCAATAGCCATTAAGTTACCAACATCATTCTTCTCAGACATAGAAATGACAATACAGAAATTCATATGGAAGCATAAATGACCACGAATAGCTAAAACAATCCTTAGCAAAAGAAACAAAGCAGGAGGTATCACACTTCCACACTTTCAAATTTTACTATAAGGTTACAGTAATCAAAACAACCTGGTATTGGTATAAGAATAGGCATATAGACCAATGGAACAGGATAGAGATTCTGGAAGCAAAGTCTCAATTCCTCAACCAGCTCATCTTTGACAAAGCCTCTGACAACAACCACTGGGGAGAGGAGAACCTATTTAGTAAATGATGCTGGGAAAACTGGCTGACCACATGCAGAAGACTGAAACAGGACCTCTACCTATCACCATACACAAAAATTAACTCTAAATGGATCAAAGATCTGAATGTAAAACCTCAAACTATAAGAATCTTAGAAAGTGCAGGAGACACCTTTATGAAAATTGGAACTGGGAATCAATTCCTATTCAGAACCCTAAAGGCCAATACCTTAAAAAATAAAATACAGCCTGTAATCCCACGCCTTTGGGAGGCTGAGGTGAGTGGATTGCCTGAGCACGCGGGTTTGAGACCCGCCTGGGCAACTTGGTGAGACCTCATCTCTACAATAAAAAAACAAACAAACAAAAAAATTAGCCGGAAGTGGTGCGCGTACCTGTAGTTCCAGCTACTTGGAAGGCTGAGGCGGAAGGATCGCCGGAGCCCAGCAGGTCGAGGCTGCGGTGGCTGGGAGCGGCCACTGCACT
>NW_007233073.1:421299-499348 GCF_000164805.1 Carlito syrichta
AATGGAATAATAATGCAGCCATAAAGAAGGACAAAATTATGAACTTTGCAGCAACTTGGATGGATTTAAATTCTATCATACTCAGTGATCTATCACAGAAGCAAAACACTGAGTACCATGTTCTCACTCATAAGTAGATCCTGAACCTTTACCACAATACAATTTAAAAGGGATTCACAGTAGCTGGAAACTCCCAGGGGGTTCACATAATAACAATAAGGGTACCTGATCTCAAACCAGGTGAAGAGGGGACCAAAGGGTGGCCCAAAATTTACTTGCACACAAACCACTTGTATACCTAATCCTGAATTGTACTTTACATCTTTAAAATTAAAACATTTTAAAATAAATAAATAAATATTGTTCTAAAAAATAAAAAATAAAAAAAAATAAATAAAATAAAATAGACAATTGGGACCTCATCAAACTAATGAGCTTCTGCAAAGCAAAAGAAACCATCAAAAGAGAGACAGCCCACAGAATGTGAAAATATATTCGCCAAGTGTTTATCCGACAAAGGTCTAACATCTAGGATCTACAAGGAACACAAATGTGCTCAAAGGAAAAAAACAAGCAGCCCTTTTAAAAAGTGGGCAAAAGACATGAATAGACAGTTCTCAAAAAAAGATATATGGGCAGCCAACAGACACATGAAAAAGTGCTCAGCCTCACTCATCATCTGAGAAATGCAAATCAAAACCACAATGAGATACCACCTAACCCCTGAAAGAATGGCCATCATTAATAAAACAAGCAACAACAGATGCTGGTGAGGATGTGAAGAAAAAGTAATGCTTCTACACATCTGGTGGGAATGCAAACTGGTGCGGCCTCTTTGGAAGACAGTGTGGCAATTCCTGAAAGAA
The DNA here is from genome assembly GCF_000164805.1 of Carlito syrichta. NCBI lineage: Eukaryota > Metazoa > Chordata > Mammalia > Primates > Tarsiidae > Carlito > Carlito syrichta. Next base: position 422,166 of record NW_007233073.1, read on the forward strand.
CTAGAAATTGACCTTCCATACGACCCAGCAATTTCCCTATTGGGAATATACCTAGAGGAACTCAAATCATTCTACCAAAAAGATACCTGCACACGTATGTTTGTTGCAGCTCTATTCACAATAGCAAAAACATGGAACCAACCGTGCTGCCCATAGAAGTTGGACTGGATTAAAAAAAATGTGGTACATATACATGATGGAATATTATGCAGCCAGAAAGTAGGACAAACATATGGAATTTGCACCAACTTGGATGGATTTGGAGTCGATCATACTCAGTGATTTAACACAGAAACAAAGAACTGAGTTCCATATGTTCTCACTCATAAGCGGACCTTGAACAATTAATGCTATAAGAAAGCAATTGGCAGTATTGGGAAACTGTCAGGGGAGAGGATGGGATTGGCAGTTGAGGGAAACTGCTAGGGAACGGAGGGGAATACCTCATCAACAAGGATATCTACATGATCAATGTTTGTATACCTAAACCTGAAATGTACCCCACATCTTTATAATAAGAATTAAAATTAAAAAAAAAAAAGAAAGATCACTGGACTTGGATGAGAGGCTGTGTGATTTTTTTTTTGTGGGGGGAAGATTCTTTAACTCATTTGCCCATTTCATGATAAGTGATTGACAAGTGCACTTGGTCATGCTGTACTAAGTGTTCATCAGTTTTTGATAAAAATGGCGTAACCCTGGTACCCCACCCTCTCTATTCACCCAATCTTGCCCCAAGTGCCTTTGTTTGTTTGTTTGTTTTTCTGAAAGAGAAAAGTACTCAAAGAAACATTTTGAAAATGTGGAAGAGGTGAAACAAAAACTGGCAGAAACATTGAAAGGTATCAAAGTTGACAACTTCAAAAACTGAGCAGTAGAAAAAGCATCTCAATAGGTGTATTAAATCAAATGGAGAGTACTTTGAGGGTGACTGAAGTTTAAACATGTAATAATAAATACACATACAATAAATAAATTCTGGATTTTTGGGGGTCTGCCCTCATATCATATACCTTATTATGATCATCTTTTTAAAGGCATATTTTAGCAAATATGCTACCTAACTACTCTTTCTATGTATACATATATATGTGATTTTAGGTGTGGTTTAAAAGTATTGTCTTCAGCAGAGATTTCTCTTAAATTTCATGTATTTCAAGTCACTGTGGTTAATTTTTAAAAATTACTTATCCAGTAATTTTTAAAAATTACTTTTACATTATTTATGTGGATTTTAGTTTATAATGATGTCAAGTCTGTACAATTGTATAATATACATAAGAATGTAGGCACAGGAACAACAGGGGACTAGAACTCATTTCCAATGGAAAGACAATGATCAGTGTTTATATAATAAAAGTAGAATCTGGGGACTTCTCAAACACTGAAGTATTAGTGATCTCATCTTCTTAGCAGTTCTGAATGAGATGGTGCATATAAATAGTTTCTCAACAACCTGTAAGCAAGTCCTAAAACCCCAAATATTTTAAAATCTCCATCATGTCAAAGTATCATGAGATTGGTATGTGTGTTTTGTTTTTGATCCAACAGAAAGACAAAGGTCATTTTGATTAGACTAGAGAAGTGAGAGATCATGTACGCAAAATAGTTTGATACAAAACATCGGAAACAATATATAAGCAAATGGGTGTCTTGAAATTACATGTTTTTTAGATCAACTCAGGGTAAAGAGTTTTCTCTCAAACTACTTCACATTTGTAGCTACTTTATGAGACATAAGTCTGATTTTATTTTTTAAATGCAATAGTCTGAGAGCATTCTTTTGTGTTTCTTCAGAAACATTTTGTTCTAAAAAAATATTTGTCACTATATTTAGACAAAAAAGGAACCTCCTCTGATCAAAATTGGAATTAGGAGGTGAGAAAGCCACCTCTCTCTTTCAGCAAAACCTTCCCTACTTCCTGCCATGGAGGCCCCAAGAATGAGATTTCTAGAACCATCTAGGAATTATACTATAAATACAAATTATCAGCTTTATTTCCAGGATTTCAGAATCTGCATCTAGTTATACATAAATAAATGTAATATATAAATTTCAGTAGTCCTGGATTCACATTTTGCAAAATTTTCCCGAAGGCTTCCATGAGCATAGACTGACCTGCAGTATGCACAGGAATTCTACTAGACATCATTTCAAATGAGTGATGGAGTATGGATAACTTAATTTTGCTTGAGGGGATAATTTCATACTCCTAAAAAATCTTAACATAAAATCATACTTAACCAAAAGATGGGCATTTAGTCAAATAAAATGAATTTGAGGACTAAGGACTTAAAATTGCTCCTCCACTTCCAGCATTAAAAATGAATAAATTGGGTCAAGTAAAGGCTTTTGTTATGAGATAAAAATAATCATAAAATTTATGGTGCTTAGGTGTGAGTCAATTTACATACTATAGAAGCACTGCCTGGGCTAAGAGACTTAATCAATTAAACTGATTGTATAGGTCATAGTTCAGGATTCTGAGATCATACAAAATTACAAATGAAGAGGAATCACTACACAACACTTCTAAATCTACAGTATCCAAAGCATATTTATTTATTTTATTATATATATTTTTTTAAGTCGGAGTTTCACTCTGTTGCCCAGACTGGAGTGCGGTGGCCACTCCTGGCCACCACAGCCTCGACCTGCTGGGCTCCGGCGATCCTTCCGCTCAGCCTTGCAAGTAGCTGGAACTACAGGCGCGCGCTACAACGCCCGCTAATTTTTTGATTTATTGTAGAGATGAGGTCTCGCCAAGTTGCCCAAGCAGGTCTCAAACCCGCGGGCTCAGGCAATCCACTCACCTCAGCCTCCCAAAGCTATGGATTACAGGCTGAGCCACCGAGACCGGCTCCAAAGCATATTTAAATTTGAACTATAAAGCTCAGATTCTAGGTGATCCAGATATCTTGATTTAATGATAAGCAAATAATTTTTTAAAAATTGTCAGCTAAGCTGTATTGATGTTTTTGCCAGCTTCCCTAATAGTTGCTAGAGAAGGAATGGACACAAGTTCATCTTGCTAGTCATTCTTTTTTAAAATCTATGCTAGATTATGGTTATTTTTTTTTTTTTCAAAATACCAAGAAAAATACTTTACTACTAGATATTCCTTCTCACTGGATAATTTAAAAGAAATGAAAACTTCATCCAACTTCAGTCTCAAAAGGAATGTACATTGTAACTGATGATATTTACATTGAATGAATTTTACTTTATCATGTCATTGCACTATAGTTTGAGAATAATATTTATTTCTACAGACCTTGGTTATAATCCTAGAAAAAAAATTACACCAGTGGTCCTAAGTTGGGACCTGCTGAGCAGGATGAAGGGAGAATACACTCACTAAGCTCAATCACTCAGTGCTACGTATGCCTGGCCTACAAGAAGTAGTGGCTTTTTCTAATTCATCTAAAGGATTGAATGAACCAGCTGCCTAGAATGATGTTGCTCTCCTGCAAACAAATAAAAAATAAATATGCAAGCCTAATTTTATATCGTGACATTCACTTCAGATGTACCAAGGCTGCTAGTCCCTTAAAGTACAGATACAAAAAAAAGTAAAATGTTATTTGGAATATCACCTTAATTAGCTGTTATCATTTCATTTTATGATAAAACTGTGCTTTTTAAGACCTTGTCTAAGACACAACCACACAATGAAAATCTTCCTGCACATTCCTATCTCACTATGACTCTTTTATACTTTTAATTGCTTCATTAAGTACATATATTGAGAGAATATTTTGAAATATGTTACTGTACTTATTTTATCCTCTTGTACTTGTTTATAAATTGTCCTTATCTTACTGAGCCAGAAGCAATTTTTGTTTCAAAGAGAGAGCAGGGATCACAGAATGTGAAGATAAATAAAGACTTGACATAAAACTTTATTTTTAAAACAAATCTTGAAAATAACTTCAGAAACAATATGCTTTAAAGCTTGACTTTAAATTTCTAGAACCAAATACCTGAGAGAGAAAAGCCTTTTCTAAATTAGCAAAGTTTCCCTTTAAGTATACAAATAAAAATTGGTAAATTGAGCTCAGATTTTACTCTAAGCTATGGAGTAGGATATATGATGCTTAAGAACTATTTATGACCCAAAGTAAAGTAAAAAAAAAAAAAAAATCAAACCTTCCTTGCCTGAAAAAGAATCCTAGGAATAAGAAAAGAGGAAGACAAGAGGAGATGTAAGCTTTGGGGCTATTCCCTTGCCCATGATGCAGTGTCATGTAGAGAACATATGGTTAATATTATCTGACTATTAAGAATTTTTATTTAAAATATATTTATTTGTGTGTTTTGTAGCCTGTAATTATAAAGTACATATTGATGCTGATTAGCAACTAATTTGTTCAACAAATAATTTTGGGGACTTATTATACACCAGACATCTGAAAACAATGCAACAAATTGGAAACAACTGTTCCTGGGATTCCTTAGGGAGTTTTCTGTCTACTGGTGGTAGTGGGCATGGGAGGAGATACGAACTGTCGCCTTACAATACATTGACATATTTCTATTTACATATTTACTACTTTTATGTGAGATTCTAGTCTTCTTTTTTCTTTATGGAAATGTAGATTATTTATGAGATGTGTTTTATTTATATAAGCCACAGAAACTTTCTGAAATTACTCTTTTTTGTGAGGTCAAAAACAAATAAAGGAAAAAATGTTTTCAATTTCAAGCATATAAAACTCCCAAATGAAAAAAAAAAAAAATAGATTAAAAACTAGGGTCATGTTAATAGTTCCAGTCTCCTTTGGGCTCCATTCAGAAAGAACTCACTCATCACCCTTTCCTTGTTTCCACTGTTCTTTATAGCACATATCATCATCTGCAATACTTTCTATTTATTGACTTACTTCCTGTCTTCCTAATGAGAGCCAGGATATTTGTTTCATTCACTGTTTATCTCCAGTGCATAGAGCAGTGTTTCTCACACAGTAGGTACTATATATATATAGATTTTTTTTTTTTGCAGTAACTTTATAATATTGGGATAAAATGAAATTAACTGGGAAATTCACTAATTGGGAACAGATTAATAAATTGCTGAATATCCTTACAACAAAATGCTTATCATGTTTTAGATGAGTAATGACATGATTCTGCAAAGCAGAAACTGTTAATGCATCTATGCAGAAAATCTGAATATTTACATGGATTCATATGTGTATAACAAACACCACAGAATAAACAGGAGGCAGGGAGCAAGGAAAGGAAGAAGGGAAGGAAAAGGGGAAGAGAGAATGGAGAAAGGGAGAGGAAAGAAAGGAAACTGAAGAAGGAAAGGGACAAGGAGGTGGAGGAGGAGGTAGAAAAGGAGAGAAGAGATTTGGGGGAATCGATCATTTGAAAAACAACATAGTAACAGTGATTTTCAAGGAGTGATGATATTAGAAATTATTTTGTTTACTTACTCATGATTTTATATAGTTTCTATGACATCATAAAAGCATTCGTTACTTTTTATTGAATATTATTTTCAATTTTGTATGAAAGAAAACACTCAGCTCTCTCACTCTAATTTAAGCATTCATCTTTACAATAGCACTAGTCTAGAATAAGGTGGAAGGGTAGGAATTTGGGAACCATTTAATAACTATTTCCTAACAGACATGTTCATAATATGTGGTCACTTACTTTGTATGATCCACTGAAGGCCTGTGGTTTTCTTCCCCATGGTGAATACTCATTCCATTACCAAGTCCCCACCTGAATGTGTTTGAATCTTGAAGTAAGTTTATGGGGATTGGCTGGTACCATTTACACAGGTTTCCTGTTTCAAAGCTGCAAATTTCCGTAACTTGTATAGGATGAAACAAAGAAAACATGAGCTAATCACAATAAATGGCAATTTCTATGTATACTATTTTCATCAGTACTTTTTTACTCTTGTTTTTGTTTTTAATTATAATGTAATTTCTAAGCATTATTTGTAAAAGTAACTTGGCAAATAGTTTGCATAATCACTAGACGATTCTCAAAGAAATCTACGTTTATTCTTTTCAAATATTCAGAGCAACTAAAATATAAGAACAAATGCATGTACTATCTGTTTTCATGAGGGGGTGAGATTATAATTAACTTCTATAGAAGCAATTTAAGCATTGCCAGTCTCTTCCAAGGCACTTACATTGCTTGCATGACCACTAATTTCTGATAGGCTGTTTTCTATTTCCCACAGTAATATTACAAAGTCCAACTTCAGCTCAGTCTCTGAAGGGTTTTGCAAATTTCAAAATAAAGTTCAAAGCAATGAGATTTACAACAACTTTTATATTGGAACTCTTTCCTTGAAAATTTTAAACATTCGTATAGTGATAGTATAGTGTATTCTAATATCACAGGAAATTACAAATCTAGTGATTTTTAAAATATATAGGTTATATGTAAAGATGTTTTCTGAATTCTCTCTCTCAATATGTTCATGCATCTGTCTATCTTAAATCCTCTACTGTTTCAATAAAAAAGATTCAATTCAGCAAGTTATTATGTATAGTATAGAAACCTGCTGTGTATTCCAGCATTTAAATGACATTAAAACTGACAACACGCCACTAACACCATTTAGAAACTTGGGTATATGAGTTAATATAAAATCTAAAAAGGAAACACTTAATTGAAAAAAAGTGTTTTTTCATTTGAGTATACCATTAATCTCTGATGTTAATATACATTAAACAATTATATTAGTCTTATGAAGAGATTTAGGATTCATTATAATCTTATTCTTCTTATCAGCAAAAAAGATAAAAATTGTGGATGTTTAGAAAACAATTAGAGGTCATAAGGTGTCAGTCAAGCAAAATGTATAGGTTCTAGAAATCTGCTATACAACATTGTATATTTTTTCAACAGTAATGTGTCATACCCTTAAAAATTTGTCAAGAGGGCAGATCTAATGTTATATATTCTAATAACAATTTTTTAAATTAGAAAATATAAAGCTGTAGTTTACAAGCAGATTTGCTATAATATTTCATTTAACAGAAAGAGAAGGAGGTAAAATCATAGTTTGTCCATAAATGAAATGATAATTCACTTATTATGTATTCAAAATGTAAAACTCCTCTGTTATTTTTAAAATAATAATTTAATAGTAGACAGTCTTTCAAGACACAAAAAATTTATCAAAATTTCCCATCAAGTTATAAATGACATTACTAAAATGACAAAGTTGAACTTAGAAGCAATTCAATATTCCCTAAAGATGCTCATTAGGTATAATTAATTGGGTTTTATGTAAACTTTTACAAACACTACAACTTATATATGATCATAAGGGGATTTTAGTGTCTACCCATGAGAAAACCTGAATACCATAACATCTTCTGTTGAATTATTTTCCATCTGTGATACATGATATAAATTTCTGGCTAGCTTGAGTTAATTATCAGTTTATCTCATTAATAATGAGTCAGCTTTAATTTTATGATTTTTTTAGTCTAGATTAGATAATTTGTGGTGTATTTGTACATTAGGAAGCATTTTTTTCCTGAATAAATATGAACCTTATTGGATTTCTTAAGTCCTAGAATTTCTGGACAAGACTGATATAAACCAAATAAAAGTTTCACTATTTTCTCTGTGTTATCTGTATGTTCTAAACCCTTAACATCATCAAAACATTTGAGAATTACTATAGTAAATTCACACCCACTCCATAAAGAGTAGAGAAAGATATTACAGTGTTTACTCCTTCTGATCTGATGTTTCATCCCTTCAGACACAGATTAATTTTTCTTCCTTCAGACTGTATCTTTGGCAGAGAAGTCCACTTTTAAATTAAATAATTTGCCTTCTACCCATTTAGAAAAAGTCATTGATTGGGCAGGTTCAAATAAATAAAAAAACAGGACATAGGGTTTAAAGGTTTCATCCGTACTAAAATTGGTTTTCTCATGAACTCTGTATATTTCATATAGTATTTTTGTTATATGTGAATTTTGGCAATGGCAAAATTTAAATGAATGAATCTAAACATTGATTATTATGATGCTTTCTGCCTAAACATGCCCTATTTGGTAATGTGAGGATTAGAGACCAACGGGGGATGGTTCTAAATGCTAGACCCAGAGTCAAGTAAACCATACTTTTAATCCAAAATAGTAATCTAAAGACACTTGCTATTGGGCTCGACAAAAAAATGCATGTTGATTCTTCTACTGCAATTTACTGTACAAATAATTCTTACATTAATAAATATATCTAACTATGAAAATTTCTAACTATAACACTAGGCTATGCTACTGAGTAGACTAATATTTTCTTATACAATTTCATAGTTGTATGTAATTTAAAAATTTAAGAATTCACCTACCACAGGATGATTCATCTGATTTGTCAGGGCAGTCATACTTAAAGTCACATTTCTGAATTTTTTCAACACAGTGACCATCAGACCTGCAGACAAATTCATTATCTGTGCAGTTGTGTGGAGGTAATGTTACAGGAACTGAAGTTTCTGGCGGAGTTGGAAGTTCTACCGGTAAACTACCTTGATAAGAAATAATACACAGGCATTATTTAGTAGGTTTTTTCTTTCTTTAAAGATTTTGCACAATGAAGTTTGTGCTAAGTATGCTTTACATTTAATATTATAAAGAATATTTGATAGTATTTGTTAACCTGCTAAGCTCCATTATGTAAGCATATAAGTTAGGGTTCTTGGTTTTAGCAATGAAAAATAACTCTGAATATCTTTGATCATAAAAACAGGTGCAGGTACAGATGGAAATTATTGAAAAGCTGTTCAGAGCTCATCAAATAAATGGGAGGCCCAAGGGCAAGGCGTGGAGGATCAGCAGGAACCAAGGGAGTTAGAGATGCTGGCATTAGAAACTAAAGTCAAGGTCTAAATAAGCCTTCCAGTGCATGAAAAAACTTTGTTCTTTCACTGCCACAATGAATCTAATATTTCCTCATCTTTATTTCACATATTTAAGATTCAAGGTTGCAAGACAGATCCAAACCAGGAGTCTTCATCTAGAAGTTTTGGTCAACTAAGATTTTGATTTCTGAAATGACTGAGGCTAGAAGACATTTATAGAAGTAGATTGATCTATACATTAACTTATTCAGTAAACATGTATTGATAACATGTGTGTGCTCTGTAATAAATCTAAAGCCAGATGTGCCATCTCTGCCATATAAATAGTTTACTGACTAGTGAACAAAGTGGTCAGATGGATCCCTCATTACAGTTCTGTGGAATAAATTTATGGCAGAAATGATAACCCCATGGAAACAAGAATGGCATCCATCCTCTCACTCCTGCATCTATAGCAAAAATCATAGACCACCATGTTTGGGAGGTACACTATACCATAGATCATAGCATGTGGTAGGTACATGTGAATGCAGGAATAAATGGTTGAATAGATTGAAAGATGGGTGAATGAATGGCAGAGTGAATAATGAATAAATGAACAAATGGAAAATTTCACAGTGTATTAAAATAACACAGAGGAAAAGTATTTACCAGATGGAAGTCAAGGAAGACTTCTTGGCAAGTTGATGCCTAAACTAACTTTTGAAGGATGATGAGTTCATCTGGCTAGCTGAAGAAGAATGCAAAGTCTTCATGGAAAATGAGGAAAAAAAAAAATGTGTGGAGAAATAGAAATATGCTGCTTTTAAAAAAATACTGTGAGAGTTTAGTATGACAATATCTTGTAATATGATTAGAATGTATTTGATTGAGCCATTAAACATGAATTGAAAACGAAAGAGTAGACAGTTATCAGGCCACGAAGAGCCAGATGAGACCAACTTCGGAGTACGAAATAAACACAATAAGCTATGGAGAAATACCAAGATACAAAATCTCTACTTCAAGAAGTAATTTTTTTGACATTAGTGTGAAGGATAGATTGAAGTGGGCTCTGACATTTAATCCTCTTTCTTTAATCCAGACAACTAATAAGCCAAAGCAGAGATGGCTTAGAGTGGAGAGCAAAGATCTGAACACCCAATATTAGATCAATGGGGATTTGAGAGCTACTGGGAATTTGGGAAAAGACCAACAGCAAGTACTTTATATTTTTGCTCAAGTTCTAAAGCAATTAAGAGCTAAGATTGAAGACTGTTGACCAAAATATTAAATTTTTATCGACAAAGCTAATACTGAAGAAAATTGTATATATCTGTAGACAAGTGGTCTTCTAAAGTGTGAAACCCATAAATAAACAGACTCTGTAAATTATAACTTGTGCAGAGAAACTTCCAGACTTCCCTGTGTAAAACTATAACAAGGAGGAGTCAATCAGATCTGCTTCCTGTTTCTAGTCATCTCTAAAAAGTGGAAATAAGCGACCAGATATGCCTGTTTAGATTCTCCTTGCAAATTCACCAATCCACTGTTGCTCTTCCTTCCCCTGGGAATGAATGAATAAGAATGAAGAAAGGCCAGGAATGTTATGCTACTAGATTTCAGCCTACATTAACAGAGAGACTAAGACCAAGAAAAAAGTGTTCTGGTGAGTTTAAAATGAGGAGCACATTGGTAAGTAGATGGTGATGCTATCCTCTGAGATCGGATACATTAGATATATAAAAGGAATCAGTTTCTAGGGAAAAGAAATATTTTAAATCCCAAAATAGAAAGTCAATGACAACTGTCCAAAAAAGCAGATCCTAGCACACATCTAAATCACTCAACAAAAATAATAACCCAATTAGAGGTTAAAGTTATCACCTACCACAGAAATCAATTCATCCAACAGTATCACAGAATTTGAAAAAGTTTTAAAAGGAGAATCATTTGATTACTTTGAATGCTGACAATTTTGACGATCTTGAGAAACAGAGTTTGAATCAAAGAAAAAAGATTCACTAAACTTGATGAAAAATCACTTTAAAATAAAGTTCAAATGAGATCATATAAGTTGCTTCTGAGGGAATTTGTTGAGAATTGCAAAACATTCAATGGTCAGGTTGATGGATATTGTATAAGTCCCAATGTAATATACAGAACAAATTCCTTTGAAAATTATCTTTCCAAAATGTTTACATACAAGTTCTTAAAAAATTATCTTCTAGTTTGATCACTAAATTTGTTGTGACATTTCAGAGCATAATTCACTTATGTAATTTTACTGAAAATACATTATGTAATTAAAATACATTAGAAAATGCATGAAAACTTTTTATTTGTGTGCCCTATATCAAAAATATCATCCAGAAAATGACATATTTTTCATAGGTTTCAATGAGTGCTTGCCTTTAACTAAAGCAGAATGGCATGTTCTTCACTCTACCACATGCTGATCCAAGCTGGCTTATTCCATATTTAGATAATAACGTTTTAGTTTAAGACAAAGACTGCAGATTTGAATCCCACAGAGATGATTGTCATTTGCACTGAGAAATATGTTCTATGCTCTAATGTAGGCAGCCATTTTGAGATGTGTTAATTTCAAGAGAGAATGAGAAAATTTGTGTTTCAAGTTCAGGGTAAATGCACATTGTTATAATAATAAAAACATTAGATGACAGTGAGAGGACCGTAATAGAGTATAACATAGATTTAGGTTAGGAGCATGCTATAACCCAATAAATATGTAATTGTCTTGTGAACAACAGCACAACCATTTTTAGTTTTCTGTCTTAAAACATAACCTGTAACTGTTTAAAGTTTCAGTTATGGGAAAAAAACTGCAAAGCTCCGGTTACAAGCTTCAACCCCTTCCCTTGTCTCACTTTCTCCTTAGCAACATCCACTCAGGTGCCAGGGGGTAATCACCTAAGTTTCCAGATGTCTCTGCAACTTCCCTAGCTAGTGGACCAAGGTCAGCCCGAGTCAGGCTAGCCAATCCTCCACGATTAAGCTGACCACCAGAGGTTACTACCCAATTAAATGGTAACACAACTGGAAAGCCCCCCCAAACTCCTCCTCCCTTTGTGTAAAAGCATAGAAGGCATCTGCTTAAGGAAACCAGAGCCTCTGAATATACTCCGCTGTGTCGGTTGTCGACAGAGGCCCAGGCTTGAGCTTGTAAATAAAGACCCTCTTGAACTTTCATCGGAATTGGCTCTTGGTGGTCGCTCGGATTGAACTTTCGGCCACTACAACAGTGCATCACAAATGGCTTCATATTTTTGCCTTGCTGTATATTATGCATATTTATGAGAATAGAGATTTACAATTAATTGTCTTGCCTTAAAACATAGAAACTTCAATAGACAACTAAATGCAAACACATATATAATGTTCTTCATAGATTGTGCTACCAAAGCAAGTATTAAAATGCTTGCTCCATAATATACTTCTAGTAACAACTACATAGGATTGAATCATTTCTGATTTTGTTGTTTTTAGAGCAGGAGATAAACCTAGTGAATTGAGTGCCACTAACTGCAAGTTTGGAAAAGTACCCTCTTGAGACAAAGGATAATTCGATTCAACTGATTCAGGATTTGTTACATATTCTCTTTTTAAAAATTGTCTTTAATTATGATTCATTTTAAACCTTCAGAGAAATTAAGAAAATAATACAACAGACACATGATTCACCACTAAGACTAAAGGAATTCTTATAGAATTGCTTCAGCTTCTTATCCTAACAAATAAAGAATGAACAGGAATAAAAAAGGAGAAAGAAAGGAAGGAGAGAGAGAAGGGGAGGAGAGGACCCATAACAAAATACCAATTTATACCAATTTGCAATTTTTCCAGGTATGTTTTCTAATTATTTTTCCTGTAGTGAATAGTGTTAAGTCTATTCACATTGTTATGCCACAGATCTTTAGAATTGTTTTATCTTAAAAAAACTGACACTCTCTATCCATTAAACACATATTCCCCTCCCTCTCTCCTCCTGCTTTTGGCAACGATATTTCCACATTTTCGTTTCTATTATTTTTGCAACTGGCCCAACTTGACCAGAGAACTGATGGGGACTAATGGCTATAATTCGCTGTTGTTGTTTTGTTTGTTTTTAAAGAAACCTAGAAATCAACTCTTCTGGTCTTAAAGCTTGAAACTTACATTTGCCTTATCTGAGTTTCTTTCTCAGAAGCCAACCCTCAGGCCTGTAGTGTCAAGGAACTGAAACTCGCCTTACTTCTTGTTTACCAACTTCTCTTTCTTACCCACCCCCCCAATCCTGTTTACCATATCCTCTTCCTTTTGCCTCCCTAATTCCTGTTTTTTACATTCCTGCTTCACCATATAAACCCCTGAATTCAGTGGGACAGGGAGATGAATTTCAGAATGAATCTCTCATTCGCCTCAGTTGGTATCCCCCCAAAATAAAGCTTTCTTCCCTGACAGCACTCGTTGTCGCAGTGATTGACTTTCTGTGCCACAAGCAAGAGGACCCCAAACAAACCCCTGGTATTTCGGTAACCTTTTGACTAGTTTAGATACTTCATATAAATCGAGTCACACAGTGTTTTGTCATTTCATGACCTATTAATTTAGTTTAGCATCAAGTCATTTAAGTTTATTCATTGGCTTAGTTAGTCCAGGCCACTATCACAAATTATCATAGATAGGTGGCTTGCACAAGAGCCATTTATCGCTCCCAGTACTGAAGGTAGGAAAAATCAAAATCAAGGTGTCATCAGATCCAATGTCTGGTGAGGGCCCACTTCCAGGTTTGCAGATGGCCATTTTCTCCTTGTATTTTCACATGTCAGAAAGCAGAGAAAGAAAAAGCTCAAATATTGCAGCTTTATAGTAAATCTTAAAGTAGGATAGTCCTCTAGCTTTGTTCTTTCCCTCCAATACTGATGTGACTCTTCTGGATCTTTTGGCTCCCTGTGTCACTCCTGAGACAACGAGTGTTGTCAGGGAAGAAGGCTTTATTTTTGGGTGATAACAACTGAGGCAAACGAGAGATTCATTCTCAAATCCATCTCCCTGTCCCACTGAATTCAGGGGTTTATATAGTGAGGCAGGAATGCAAAAAACAGGAACTAGGGAGACATAAGGAAGAGGATATGGTAAACAAGAATGGGGGGTAAGAAAGAGAAGTTGTTAAACAAGAAGTAAGGCAAGTTTCAGTTCCTTGAAACTACAGGGCTGGCTTCCTGAGAAAGAAACTCAGATAAGGCAAATGTAAGTTTTAAGCTTTAAGTGGCCTTTATAAAGGCACTGATTACACTCATGAACGCTCCACCCTCTTGACCTAATTAGCTCCCAAAGGTCCTGCATCTAAATACCATCATATTGGGAGGTAGGATTGCAACACACAAATTTGGGGGGACACATTCAGTCCACAGTATCCATGTTATAGCATGTGGTAGGATTTCCTTCTTTCTTAAGGATGCATAAGATTGCACTGTATGTATATACCACATCTTTATCCACTCATTCGGGTTCTTCCACCTGTTGGCTATTGTGAATAATGCTGCAATGAATATGGGTGTGCAAATACCTCAAGATCCTGCTTTGAATTTATATATATATAAAAATACATATATACACACACACACATATACATATATATGTGTGTATATATATATATATACAGACACACCCCAAAATGGGAATACTACATCATAGAGCAATTCTATTTTTAATTTTTTTGTGGAACAGCCATACTGTTTTCTGTAGTAGCTGTACCATTTTATATTCCTACCAACAGTGCTCAAAAGTTCCAGTTTCTTTGCATCCACATCAACACTTGTTATTTTCCAATATTTTGACAGCGGCCATTCTGTCGGTTTTGAACTGATATCTAATTGCAGTTTTGATGTGCATTTCCATTATGATTGGTGATGAACATCTTTTCATGTGCTTGTTGACCATTTGTATCTTTTTGTTCTTAGCAACCCCAAATCTGATACCCCTTTCCTGTCAGCACTTAGATGAGCAAGACAGAAACCAGTCTGATGCACAGCCACCAAAGATGTAGAAAGTTGAATGTACGTTCTACTCTTCTTTATTCCTCCCTGGGGAGAAGTGTGAACTTGGGAGTTTTCTCTCATTCAGATACGGTGCTTGGGAGAGGGGAGCTGGTGAAAGAGCACCATGAATTTTCCCACTGGACTTTGATGTGGTTAGAGTCATGCTTGTTTGGGTTGCAGGAACTCTTTGCCTCTTTTCTAAATTTCTCACAAAGATACTGGTTTGTGCTTATTGTTAAGTTCCTTGAATATTTCTTATAGCAATTCTCTATTCTGTTAGAAATGATAGTCTTTTGCAAATATCCTCTCCAATTCTGTGACTTGCTTTCTTGTTACCTTACTAATGTCTTTCACAGTGCACAAGTGTTTTGATTTTAATGAATCCATCTTTCCAGTTATGTATTTCATGGATTGTACTTTTGATGTTGTTTCTAAAACATTACCACCAAACCCATGGTCATCTAAATTTTTCTCCTTTATCTTCCGGAAGACTTATAGTTTTGCATTTTACATTTAGGATTATAATCTGTTTTGAGTTACTTTGTGAAGGGTATAGGATTTGTGTCCAGATTATATTTTCCTGGCGTGTGGAGGTCCAGTTGTTCTAGTACCAGTTGTTGAAAAGATACGATAGTCTTTGTTCCTTTGTCAAGATCAATTGATCATATTTATGTGAATCTATTTCTGGTCTTTTTTATTCATTTTCATTGATCTCCTTGTGTGTTCTTTCACTGATAATACACTCTCTCAAATATTGCAGCTTTACAGTAAATCTTAAAGTAGGATAGTCTTCCAGCTTTGTTCTTCCCCTCCAATACTGATGTGACGCTTCTGAGTCTTTTGGCTTCCTGTGTATACTTTAGAATCAGTTTATCTACAAAATAACTGGCTGGCATTGTGATTATTGCACTAATTATGTATAGTTCAAGTGAGGAAGCACTGACATCTTGACGATATTCAATCTTCTCCGTGCATGTTTTTGTATCCTTATCTCAAAAATATTTTTCTATTTAAAATAGAACACTATGATTTTGTGTCTTAAAATATTTTATATAAATAGTATGCATCATACTTGTTTTGAACTTGCAATATTTTCCAACATATTTTTGACATTTGCCTCTGTTGATACATGAAGAATTAATCCACTCACTTTAAGTGTTTCAGAGTATTTAATTAAAAGACTATCCAAAGTCAAATATTCACTGTATAAATAGTCTGGAGGTGATATATCTATTTCCAGGCAAGACTCTAATATTATTTATGCACGTTTTCTTCTTCTTTTCTTTCCTTTTCAGGTTAGTCAAGTAAAGCAGTAGGAGTACATAAAGAACAAAGAAATCTGTAACGGGTTGTGATCAATTAGTTGCAAACACCACTGCACTCTTTTTTTACTATAAAATGTGCCACAAAGGGCATCTTTTTATATTTCTCTTTGTATACATATGCCAGAAAGTTTCCAAGACAAGGTACCTCGAAGTGAAATTGCACAGATAATGAATCAACTTAAATTGTTATCTCCACTCAGAGATGTGTGACTTGAAAGTCATATTCCGGGCAGCATTTGACATTTTCAAATTTAAAATGTTTGCCATTATAATGAGTCTAAAATAATTATTTGATCTTGCAATTTGTCTTTCTCTAATTATTAAAATTTTATACATTATTGAAACTGTAAAAGTTGTATAATTTTTATATTATGATATATTTTTAAAATGTAGTTTTCAAGGGCCACTGGTATTTTATTCTAGTTTTTAACAGACTGTTCATATTCTCAGCTCTTTCTTTCTAGATTTATTTTTTATCATTAATTTACAGGTTTATATCCTATATTCTTCATTCTGATTCTCTGTCATTACCTGCATGATAAATATGTTCTCCTCGCTTGTGATATGTCTTTTGTTTTGTATGATGCATTTCAAAAGAAAACAACTTAGTTTTAATACCATCTAATTTATCAATCACTTCCTTTATGATTTGTGCTTTAATGTTTCCCTGAAAAAACGTCTTCCCTGTTCTAATATCAATATATGTTTCTATATTTTCTGTAAAATTTTGAGTTTTACTTTTCACATTTAGGTCTTTACTTCTTTGAATTTTATTATATAGTATCTATAATTATCTATAAAAATTTCATACCAATGGACAGTTTTTGATCTATCAATCTATTGAGCAACACAAACTTTCCCCACTTTGTATTTTACATTTTATTATGAAATGTATTATACACCTATAAGAAAGGACAAAAATTTACCTGGTTTAAAGAATAACAAAATATGGATAAAAAACTACCATCCCACATACGAAGTTATAATTCCCTGATAATTTTGAAGCCTCCAATGTATAGTTTAATTATTCACTCAAGGTTACTGAATTTTGAATCTCAAGTATACTGAATTTTGTGATTTCCATCTCCTTTTTGTTACTTGCTTTCACCACTTTCTTCATTTGCAGGGGTACCAAACAGCCTCCTATAGTTTCTATTTCATTAGATCATTATGTCATTAAATGAACTAAAATTTACAAGTTCTTAGACTAATAACTGAATGTAGTGAGCATCATGAAAGTCCTTTTTAAATAAATAAAATGATAATTAGTTTTTGTACTTTAAATGAATTGAAACTTTTCTGTATAATCTCTGCATTTTTTCCTCATGATTGTACAATAATTTATTTATGTTCATGTGCATTTTGGAGATCATTTTGGTTGCTGCCTAAAATTTCACTACATGAATATATTACCCATGTTAGTTAACCATTTCATCATTAACTATTGTGGGGTTTAATCTGTTGCAGTTTTGCTTCTTTTGTACGTTTCTTCTGGTGTTTCCAGTAGTGGAACTACTTGGTCATAGAGTATGCACAAATACAACTTTAGTACATAACCCCAAAGTGTTTTCCAAAGCAATTCTATACTCTCCATTTCTATACTTTTAAGCACTATCTAAATATTCTGGTTGTATTACATATTCACCAACCCTTGGTATATTTCAATTTACCCATATGTTTGCCATTTTCTTTGCTATTTCTTTTTTCATCACAGCCCTTTTTGGGCTCATTTCCTCTCTTTCTGAGGTTTACATTTACACAGTTTGCTTGCCTGAACTGCAGTCTGTTGCAGTGAAATTATTACTATTATTTTTTTGTTTCTGTTATCCTTTCAATGCCTTTGTCACTCTTATTCCTGAAAAAGTTTTGCTTTACCTAGACTAACAACTATTATTTCTCAGTACTTTGAAAATTATATCCACCTATCTCCTGACTTCTGTTCTCGCTGTTGAGAAGTTAACTACCAGACTAACTGTGGGACTTTTGCAACTGACCCTCCTCTGGTTCTCTTCTTCCATTTTCCTCCTTCTTGTCCATCCTACATGTTCTGACTCCCTAACTCTAGAATTTGCTTTTTGCTTTCTGTTCTATTTCTCCATATCTGCTTTGTGTCTCTCACCTGGACATTTTTCTTTTTTAAACTCAGCTTGACATTTAAGTAAATGCATGTTGTATTATATTTGACATTTCTAGGCATATGTAGTATTACATTTACAGAAACATAGTTAGGCTAAGATATCATTTAGGGATCGGGGCATAGCAAGAACTGTATGATTTCCAAGATATTCTCTGACTCTCATCTGTTGTTTATACTTTCTAAGTGACATAAAGCCAACGTTTTTGACTTTGCATTGACTTACAGCGGTTCTTTCTTTCCTTTTCTTTTCTTTCTTTTTTTTTTTTTGAGTTAGAGTCAGAGTCTCACTCCGTCACCCAGGCTGGAGTGCAGTGGCACACTCACAGCCATGCCAACATCCACCTGCTGGGTTCCGGCGATCCTTCCACCTCAGCCTTCTTAGTAGTTGTGCATGCACTACCACACCTGGCTAATTTTTTATTTATTGTAGAGACAAGGTCTTTCCAAGTTGTCAGGCTGGTCTTGAACCCACAGACTCAGGCAATCTACTCGCCTCAGCCTCCCAAAGTGCTGACATTACAGGCCAAGCCACCGAGCCCAGCCTACTTATAGCAGTTGTTCTACAGTATCATACTCCTGACTCAGGTGATGCTAAAAAATGACCTCATGCAGTGTATAGATAAGCTATTTAAATATATATATTCTATCATGAGAATCCCATCTCATTGCCTAATTTAACCCTAATTACTTCCCAAAGACCCCCCCCTCAAATATCATCACATTAATGATTAGGGTTTCAATATATGAATTTGGGAGAACACATTCAGTCTATTGGAAAGCTTATGACTCAATCCGCTGCAAAGTTTATTGAATTCATTCAGTCCATTGCAAAGCTTGTGTTTTTTTGGCCTATAATAGCTTAGCATAAGGCTAAAGTTAGTAGCAATGGTAGATTATAGTCCCTTTAAACAACAAACACTAAAAACTTTGCAGCTGAAACAAAACTTGCAAAGATGAAATGTAAATGACTGAAGTCTGCACTCACAAAGAAGTAGAGATTAGGCAGGTTTGATCTAATCTTCTTCTAAATCCCTAAACCACAGAGAAACCAAACCACCAGCACATCTGTCATAGGGAAAATTTCCTAAGTAGATGTCTCAGGCTCCAGACAGGCTCAGTGATCTTGTTCTTCAAACACATTGTAGTAAATATGATAAACGTTAGGCTACACTAATATAATATTTCCGATAAAATAGATTTTCCAACTTGTTTTATACTAGACTTCCCTCCTTACGCTGTTCTCACATTGATAATCAAGCAAATAAAACTAATATTTTAAGAGCCCTAGTCCTTGATAAATTGCTACCAACTTTAAACATATTATAACTGTGTCAATTGCTTGACAAATATGCATAATTGTTATTTATACCTATCTCTAGGTAACAATGCTAATATTCTTCCTGTGACTTTTGGTGTTAAGAGATATATTAAATTTAAAAATATAGAAGTGTACTTGAGGCTTAAACATAATCAATATTCAGAAAATTGAAAATTTTGAAATATCTATATAGCTACAGGGGAACAGCATACATTTTTCCTATTGCACTTAATACAATAACTTAGAGTTATACCCACAAGCTGAAGTAACTACATTTAGCATGATCATATTGAAGTGTCTGTGTTCAGTCTACTTTTTAAGAGAAAAGGTTTTACAAACACAAACCTATTATTTGGATATGATTATAACTAAGATATAAACGTTTGGCACGTATTATGCCTGGGTTTTCTTTTCTGTCTCTAATAGCAAATCAGCTCTTCATAATATGGATTCAATAATGTTTTCCATGCTTACAGACATTCTACTATATTTGAAAGTTACTACAAATAGACTGAAGTAGCAGCTGGACAACTTCCAATCTGCAATCTGACCATTTTAACATCGCTCTCCATTTTTAGGATGTAGGATTTCCCTCAATTAAGGAAAAACAGAATTAAAAGTTTTCACTTTAAAATAGGTTAAGGGAGTCATTTTTCCAATTATATTTTCTAAGAACACATTAAAATTGTCAACTTGTATGCACCATAGGCTTTGACCATTTTTTTCCTATGTATATGCCAAGTTACTTCACAGGACTATACCAAAAATGCTAAAATGAAAATATTTAAGATGGTAATCACCAAGTCTCAAATTTCGTGACTTTTGCCTTGAACTCTTATGTTAAGCTGCAAATCTTTCCAGTAATTTTGTTTCTTCTGAGTCTATATCTCCTTTAGAAAAATACAAACGGTGAATTTTAAAACAGGGCATTCTTGTAATTTATTATTCTGCAACAAATATAACGGATATGTCAAACAGCTTAGTATTATAAGATGAAAAGCTGCAGGTGATAACTTAAAAGTGAAAACAATAGTACTTACACTGTTCCCCTTGCCTTTTGAATCACGCTAAAACAAACATTATTTTTTGCAGTAAAAAAGGGAGACCTGATCAACATTTACAAATAAAACTGGAAAGACATTGAGGCTAATAAGAAGGGAATGCCAAAAGTTTCATCAACTCAGTTCAACAATAATGAAACAACCCATTCACTGTGTGAGGGGTTATGATAAGTATCCTATAAATAATGACCACATTTTACCAACTTTGAGGCACCATCAGCTGCAAGATGTGCCACTGATTTAATAACAATTTTCCTGTCAAATATAAAATGCTAATACCTTAAAGATTGATGTTCATATGATGCTGATATTCTAATAATTACTTTCTTTTTATTTTAGAGTTGTGGGGTACAAGTGAGGATTTGCTACATATAATTAATAATTTTAAGAACTAACAATTCTAATATGCATGCCGTAATCTGAAATTTTTAAATAGGATGAAAAGCATACGCTTTCTTATTCAATCTGCAGGCAATATTTCATGATGCGGTCAATGCTTTATTCTCCCAAATTAGCCAACTATCTCACCAATAATCCTTGGCACAAGAAAGAAAATTCCTGTCATATATGTTCATCTGAAGAAAATATACTTGCTTTTCTGGTGAACAAAGAAAATAATAATGCAAAGCAAATACTTACTTTGGGATATTTAGTTTTTAATATGAATGTCTAGGAACACTTCTTACATAATAATGTACTCTGTAAATTTGATTCAAGGTAAAGGGAAATCTCTTCCACTTTGTCCTTATTCTTCACCATTGTATCCTCAGGCAATAGACATATATCATACACTGATACAAAGAACCATACAATATTATCACATGGTTAGGTTTTCCGACTTTCTCTGGAAATGTAATTAATTTTGCCTGAAAATTCTTTTCTCTAGCATCCTAACGGAATCGATTACAAATAACAATTGATTTTTATGCTGTGTGTCCACTAAAAAATTATTGATGCTATAGTTATTTTTAATATCTTTGTCTTTTAACCTTTAGAGTTGTGATTTACAGTATGTATATTTTGAATTAAATACAAATGTTAAATTTTAAAAATATAAAATATGCAAATTACGACATCCAAAGACTAAGTGTTGGGAGGAGAAAAAGTGGAGAGTTTTTGTATACTTTTGTTTTGATTGAAAGTTAGGTTTTTGTCAGTTTAAAATACATTGCTATATAAGTTGTTATATGTAAATATTACAGTAAACACATAACAAAAACCTATAGTAAATATACAAAAGATAAAGAGAAAGGAATCAAAGTATACCAAAAATAAATGAATAAAATGACAAAGAAAACAAACAGGAGAGGAGGAAAGAAATAAAAGATCTACAAAAAAACAGAAAATAATTTTTTAAATTACAATAGTAAGTCCTTACCTATCAATAATTACTTTAAAAGTAAGTGGATTACATTCTACAATCAAAAGACATAGAAAGCCTTAATTAATAATGAAAACAAGACTCAAGAACATGCTGCCTACAAGAAACTCACTTTAATTTTGAGGATACCCACAGACTGAAAGTGAATATAGATGAAAAACATATTCCATGCAAACGGAAACCAAAAAAGAAAAGGAGAAACTAGACTTATATCAGACAAAATATACTTTAAGTAAACAAATTTTAAAAGAGACAAAAAAGGCCATTATATTATGGTAGAGGAGTCAGTTCAGGTATATAACAATTGTAAATATAAAATATAGACCCAACATCAGAAAACATAAATACATATATAGCAAATATTAATAAATCTGCAGGGGAAAAGCGATAGTAATACAATAATAGTAGGGGATTCCAACATCTCTCTTCCAACAATGGCTAGATCAAGATTAACCAGACAGAATATCAATAAGGAAACACTGAATCTAAACTATACTTTAGCCCAAATGGACATAACAAACACACAGAACATTCCAGCCAACAGCAACAGAATACACATTCTTCCCAAGTGCACACAGAACATTCTCCAGGTTAGATCACATACTAGGCCACAAAACAGGTATTAACAAATTTATGAAGTTTTAATTCATATCAAGCAACTTTTCTAACTGCAATGGTATAAAACTAAAAATCAATGATGGGAAAAAAATTGGAAAATCACAAATATGTGTCAATGAAAATAACATACTCCTGAACAACTAATAAGTCCAAGAAAAAATTGAAACAGAAATTTTAAAATGTGAGGTAAACATAAATAGAAGCACAGCATATCAAAACTCTGGGATACAGCTAAAGCAAGTCTAATAATCAAGTTTATAGTGACCAAAAATACATTAAAAACTAAGAAACATCTCAAATAAACAACCTAGCTTTACTCCTCAAGACTTGAAAAAGAACAAACCAAGCTTAAAGTCAATAGAAGGAAGAAAATACTAAATATCAGAGAGGAAGTAACTAAAACAAAGAGAAGAAAAAAACAATAACCATCAATGAGACTGATAATTAGAGTTTGGAAAACATAGATTTTTTTTATAGACTAAGAACAAAAGAAAACTAAAATAAATAAAATCAGAAGTGAAAGAAGAGACATTACAAATGATACTATAGAAACGAAAAGGATCATGAATAGTTATACACCAAGAAATTGAATAACACTGAAGAAACTGGATACATTTCTAGAAACATACAAGCTATCAAGAAGAAATAGAAAATATGAACAAGCCGGGCAAGGTGACATGCACCTGTAGTTCCAGATACTTGGAAGGCTGAGGTGGAAGGATCACCTAAGCCCAGCAAGTCAAGGTTGAGGTAGCTGTGAGCATGCCATTGCACTTCAGCCTGGGCAGGAGTGAGCCTCCAACTAAAAAAAAAAAAAAGAAAAAAAAAAAATGAACAAAACAACTCTGAATAAGGAGATTTAATCAGTAACCAAAAATCTCCAGTCAAAGAAAAGTTCAGGACTTGATGGCTTCACTGCTAAATTCCACCAAATATTTAAATAATAAATCGTATCAATCCTCATCAATTTCTAAAAATTGAAAAGGCGAGAACACTTCCAAACTCATTTTTCAAGACTAACCAGATACCAAGTCAGAAAAAGGAACTATAAGAAGAGAAAATTATAGACCAATCTCTCTGATGAATATAATAGCAAAAATCCTCAGCAAAATACCAGCAAATGGAATTCAACAACACTTAAAAGGATCAGACACTATGGTAAAGCGAACTGTATCTCTGAAATACAAGGATGGATCAACATATGTAAATCAATAAATGTCATATGTCACATTAGCAGAATGAAGGATAAAAATTCTATGATCATTTCAATAAACATAGCAAAAGTATTTGACAAAATTCAACAACCTCTTGTGATAAAAACTTCAAATTAGGAATAGAAGAATTCTCCTCAACCCAATAAAGGCCTTAAAGCCTTTAACAAGTGTTGGTGAGGATGTAGAGAAAGGGAAATCCTTATACCACCCCAAAGCTAAAATCACACTCAAAAGTCAAATGCTAAAAGCATTTACTCTAAGATCCAGAACAAGACAAAGATACCTACTTTCTCCAATTCTTTCCAACACAGTGGAAGTCTTAGCTAGAGCAATTACTCAGGAAAAAGAAAGAAAAAAGTCAAGTGAGTTGGAAAGAAAGGAGCAAAATGGTTTCAGTTTGCAGATCATATAATCTTACACGTAGAAAACCCTACAACCGTCACTAAAAACTGTTCGTAATAGAAAATGAGATAAGTTAAATTACAGAATACAAAATCAACACACAAAAATCATTTGTATTTCAATACACTAAAAATGAACTATCTAAAAACATTAAGAATATAATTCTACTTGCAATAGTATAAAAAATAATAAAGTACTTAGGAATTAAGTTAACTAAGAAGGTGAAACATTGTGTGCTGAAAGCTGTAACGTGTTGACAAAATAATTTGGAAAATATAATACACAAATAAATGAAAATATATCTCATGTTCATATCCACACAACCCAAAACAATCTACAGATTTATTTTATTTATTTATTTATTTATTTATTTATTTATTTTTTGAGTTGGGGTCTCACTGTTACCCAGACTGGAGTGCAGTGGCCGCTCCCGGCCACCGCAGCCTCCACCTGCTGGGCTCCGGTGATCCTTCCGCCTCAGCCTTCCAAGTAGCTGGAACTACAGGCATGCGCTACCACGCCTGGCTAATTTTTTGATTTATTGTAGAGATGAGGTCTCGCCTGCCCAGCAGGTAATCCACTCACCTCAGTCTCCCAAAGGCGTGGGATTACAGGCTGAGCCACAGAGCCCGGCTTAATATACAGATTTAAAATTAAAATTCCAATGGCATTTTTCACCAAAATAGTAAAAACAATCATAGAAATTTATAGGAAACTATAAAAGACCCAAAATAGTTAAAAGAATCTTGTACAAAAAGAAAAAGTTAGTAGCATCCTTTCAGATTTAAAATCATTTTACAAAGCTATAGCAATCAAGACAACATGGTACTAGCATTAAAACAAACACATAGACAAACAGAACATAAGAGATAACCCAGAAATTAACCACACATATACAGTCAACTAATCTTCAACAAAATTGCTAAGAATACACAACGGGGAAAAGAATCTTGTCAATACATGGTGTTGAGAAAACTGGATCTCCTCATACAAAAATAAAGTAAACACAATCGCATCCTTATCTTACACTATATACAAAAGTCATCTCAAAATGAATTAAAGACATAAACATAAGACCTGACACCATAAAACTCCTAGAAGAAAGCAACAAGGGAAAATTACATGACATTGTTTTCAGCAATGATTTTCTGGATGTGCCATCAAAAGTACAGGCAACAAAAGCAAAAATAAACAAGCGCAACTATGTCAAATCAAAAATTTTCTGTACTGTGAATAAAACAATCAACAGAATGAAAATGCCATCTACAAAATAGAAGATATTTTCAAACCATATATCTGATGAGTTAATATCCAAAATGTGTAAGAAAGTCATAAAACTCGAAACAAAAACAAAATCTTGAAGTTAAAAATGGGCAAAGGACCTGAAGAGACATGTTTCCAAAAAGGACATGGAAATGGCCAACAGGTAGATGAAAAGGGAGTCAACACTGGTAATGATCAAGACGATGCAAATTACAACTACAATGAGATATCACCTCTCATCTGTTAGGATGACTGTTACCAAGGTCAAAAGTTAGTATGTGTTGGTGATGATGTGGAGAAAAGAGAACACTTGTACCCTGTTGGCTGGAATATAATCAGGTATAGCCATTATGGCAAACAGTATGGAGGTTCCTCAAAAAATTAAAAATAGAACTAATTTCTGAACCAGAAATCCCACTTCTAGGTGTAAATCCAGGGGAAATAACATTGCTATCCTAAAGAGATATCTTTACCCCCTTTCCATGTCTATTATAACATTATTCACAACAGCCAAAATAGGGTAACAACTTAAGTATACATGGATGGATAAATGAATAAAGAAAAAGTGGCATATATACACACACAGTGGAATACTATTCAGCTTACAAAATCAGGAAATCCTACCGTTAGGACTTCAGAACAATGCCACGTCCATTATGCTAAGTGAAGTAAGCCAGAATACAGGAATACAGATACTACCTAATTTCACATGTTAAGTAGAACCTTAAGTTAAACTCACAGAACAGAGTAGAGGAATGCTTAAGAAGGGTCAGGGGTTGGGGAAAATGAGATGTTGATTAAAGTGTACAAATTTTCACTTACAACATGAAAAAATTCTGGTGACTATGGTTAATGATAAGGTATTGTACACTTGAGATCTGCTAAAAAAATATAGATCTTAAGTGCTTTTGCCACACACACAGATGAAGGGTAACTATGTGAGGTGATAGGTATGATAATTAGTTTATGGTAATTACTTTCCCATATATACCTACACCAAAACATCACATTATACACCTTCATTATATGCCTATATAATTTTATATGTCAATTATACCTCAATAAAGCTGGAAAAATAACATCATCAAATAATTGAAATAAAGTATAACTCAGAATTAGATTAGAAAATTAAATTAGAAACATCTAGAAGTCAGAAAATGAGATGGAATCTGGAAGAGCAAATGATGATATGTCTTAGGACAAAGTGAAAAGACACCATGTCAATGGTGTAGCAACTATTGTGATAAATTAATAAACATTTGTAGTTTAAAAGCTTCCCTCTCAAATGAACACCGCTTGCAACCAGATGCAAAGAAAAAAAGCAGACAGCAGATGTGAGAAACATTTTGGGATTGCAATCGGCAGGATTTGCAACTGAACATGTTTAAGGGGAAAGTCAAAGATGACTGCAGTGTTGAAGCCTGGGTTGCTGAAGAATACTGACTGTCATTAAAATAACAAGACAGGTATGAGAGAAAGAGGTTGATTTGGAGGAAACAGAAAAAAAAAATCTACTTCTCTGTCATTTTCTATAAAATAAAAGTGTGGGTACAGTAGAAACCTACATCTTGTGGGTTAGGTTGATATTGTGTGTGTGTACATGTTTTTTTAATTTTTATTTTGTTTTGTTTTATTGGCCTAGGAGGAAAATTGCTATAGACAAATAATCAGTTAATATTGAAAGGAAATTGATGTCTGTAAGTGAACCTGCAAGCACTACTCTTACCTCAGCCAACATGATGCTTATGAAAAAGGAAATTTGACAGATACGCATTTAGAATAATATTTTTTAATGAAGATCCTAATTTTTATTTTAATGTTTCATCTTATGACAAAATTACCTCAAATTTCTTTATGAAACCTATGGCTTCAAGAGGTTTTGTGGTTTTGACCCAGAGTTTCTTTTGCTATGAAGCCAATACAAAAACATACAATTGAAACAGTTTTTAAAGTTTCATATTTTTCTTCCAAAACTTGAACCAGAAAATTGGGACTAACGGTCTGTAACTGATATTTCCTGTCTCAGCCTATGCCTCTGGTAGCCCTCTAGCTTTCTCTGGGAACCATGGGCCTCAGGATGGATTTAGTAGAATAATTGGGGCAGCAACTGTTTCAACGATGATTCGTGTTTCTTTTTGTGTTCTTTTTTGTCCTCTTCTGCCTCTGAGGTCACAATGATTCTCTCCCTAAGATCAGATGGTGAGGCAATGTAAGAAAAGCCCTGGTCATGGAAATATGGAAATTAGACCAGCTTGGGTAAAATCTCATTCCTGTCATTCCCGTGCTTTCATCAGGTTATTTGTGTTCTTTAAGTTTGTTTATATCTGTAAAATGGAAATTTTGGCCTCTTTCTTTCAGGGTTAGTGTATGTAATGAGCAATGTAATACTAGTGGTTAATATTATAGTATCAAAAAGTAGATACTGAGTTCTGCCACTTTATAGTGGGGGGTCTTTGAGCAGGTTATCTCCTTCTCTGTTTTCTCAGTAAAATAGGAACGATGAAGACATTGTTCCTAATCAACATTCAACATCTATTCACCTATGAACCAGGCACTCTTACGGACTCTTAAGAGGTTATATAGGATTAGGTGAGACAATGCACGTGAGTGTTCAATAGTATTATTGTGTCCATGTATCAGCTCCTTATCCTGTAAGGATTTTCTACATTCTCTGCCCTTGCCAAGCTCCCTGTAGGTGGAAAATGCTTCTCTGCCTATGTTTAGGCTTGGCCACATGACTTGCTCTGACTTACAGGCAATAAGTGGATATAAGCAGACATGATGTACACCATGTCCCAATAGAAACTTTTCGTATGCCTTCTTGTTTCATTCTCTGAGTTGACAACAGAATGTCTCAAATAGGGACTTTGTCTTTCAGTTTGGGTCCCAGAGAAGCAGGACACAAGGAACAGAGATACATAGCTTAAAGCAATGTGGAAATATATAAATCTATGAATAAGAAATACACAGGTTGCTATTATTATTCTATACCAACCCACACATGTGAGAGCGAGAAGTAAATTTTTGTGGTTATAAGCCACCAAGGCTTGGCTTTCAACCAAAGCTGATTGACACATAACATAGTATCTGGCACATGGAAGCACTTAATATTTCGGTAATATTTAATGTAATAATGTAGGGCAACCCCCTGGGGTCCCCTCCTATTGTGGAAGCTTTCTTGTCATCTCAATAAATCCTGCTTTAAAAAATCAACAAAAAAAACACCTAAAAATATGGCATTCCTCCCTTAATTCACCCATTCATCCAACAAACATTCATTGAGTACTACCATGTACCAGGTACAGTTTTAGGTATCAGAGATAAAGCAGTGAGTAGGTAGTATGCCTGTTCTCTTGCAACTAATATTGGGGAAGGGAAATAGAAATTTAACTAAAAGGATAATAGGTGTTGTGGGGGGAAAAATAACACAGGGAACAGAGACAGAAAATGCCAGAGGACTAAGAGGTTATGTGTTGTGTTCAGAGGCTTGACTAAAGAGGAAACTTTGGGGTAGACACAAGGAAAAACTGAAGGAGAAAGCCACGTGGACATCTGGGAGAAGCATATTCCAGGAATAGGGAAAAGAAGGTGAAAAAGTCCTTACCATAAATTAGCTGGAGTGATCAAGATTAACTAAGAGGTCTTTTTAGTAGGAAATAGTAAACGAAAATGCTCACTGATAGAAGGTGAAGTGAGGAGATGGGAGGGGCCATTTATTTATTCCTTGGAAGCTACTGGAAGAAGTTTGAGCTTTGCTCTGAATGAGAGAGGAAACCATAGAAACATTCTGATGATAGAGTGGCATGACCTTGCCTGTTTGAAAGGATCATGCGGGTGGCTGTTTTGAGAATACAGTGTTCAAAGACAAACACAGGAAGATAATTACAATTATCCATACACAGACAATGGTGGTTTAAACCAAGGGGAAAGTGATGAGAAGTAGTGGGTTCTGGATAAATTCAAAGCGAATGTCTGACCAGATGTATTAATGTGGAACAAACTGTCATTTGCTGAGAGGAAGGCATGGAGAATTGGCAGGATTGAGAGGCAATTGCTAATCTAGAACTCACTTTTAGACATTGGGAAATAAAGATAAACTTGTTCAAGTCTGACTTCCTTTTTGCTGGCCTTTGAGAAGCATTTGGCTGTCTGTAGAATTCTATGGAAACCACTACACAAGCCAAGTATGGTGGCTCATACCTGTAATCCCAGTACTTTGGGAGGTAGAGGTGAGAGAATTGCCAGAGCCAGGGGTTTAAGATCAGGTTGGGCAACTTGGTGAGATCTTATCTCTACAATAAATCAAAAAAATTAGCCGGGCATGGTGGTGTGCACCTGTAGTTCTAGCTACTTAGAAGGCTGAGGCAAAAGGATTCCCTGAACCCTGCAGGTCAAGGCTGAGGTGGCTATGAATGTGCCACTGCATTCCTGTCTGGGCAACAGAGTGAGACATCGACTCAAAAAAAAGAAAAGAAAAGAAAACCACTACACAGAGTAATGAAGGCCATCAGTCCCTTTAGAATACTGAGGTGGAGGGGAGTATCAGAACTGTGTCACATAGCTATAACCTGAAGGACTGGAATGGAGCCCCCTGATTATGCCTGGGGCAGAGCTAGAGCTCTTCTGCTCAATGATACTAAGGTTATGGACCATGATGGAGTTTTCAACAATTGAAAGGTACTGTTGGGTCCCAGTCTCTGATCACTTCAGGGAGGAGGCTGTATTCCCTCTTGTCGTGCACTTTAAAAGCCTTCCATCTGAGTGCCAGGGTTACCCTCCATGGGTTTGGTATCCAGTTTTACTAGATCACTGTGCACTGCCCAGAATGAATTTTCCCTGGTAACACTATTCAAAGCCTATTTTAAGTTACTTTCCACCGTTCTCTTTAAGATGCCTATTAGACATCCAGGTTGAGTTGTTTGAGTAGTTAATGAGTCTGGAGTTAGGGGAAAGTTTAAGGATAGAGATATATATCTGGGAAACATGTAATGTTTCTTTAAAATAGCTATAAACCCATAATATGGAGAGAAAATGGTTGACGACAATCTTAGAAATATTTACCATGTGGTCCAAGAGTAAAATATCAATGAAGGTACCTGGGAAGTTAGAGATGAATAAAATCTCCAACACAACACAATTATAAAGGAATGTGTTTAGTTATTATAATCTTTCAAATATAATGGAATTGCAGTTTAACTTCAGAATGAAGTTCCTAGCATTTTGTGTGTGATAAGAAGCGACTTCCTAACACTTTATTTGTAATGAGACAGAGATATAACAAATTCAAATATCTTTACCATGTTTACAAACACTCTAAAACTAATTACTAGCAAAGATCTACAACAATCTTTCCTAGGCTTAATAGATTTGAGAAACAGAATAAAAGTGAGGGCATTTTTCCAAAATATTTGTACAAATGAAATAATGATTTTGTTGGCAGTTTTTCAAAGTAAACTGGTTGGGAAATATTCCTACATTGAAGTGTTCTTTCTTACCTGGGTAGAGGGTACAGTTCATGAATGACAAATCATCAATTGCAATATCTCCAGTGAAGCCATCTCCCACGGAAGCCTCCACTAAAATCTAAAATAAAATAAAATAAAAATAAAATGAATAAAAAATCTGTTGACACGATGAAGGAAATTAAGCAATGGAAACTTGTGGTTGAAAGGAATTTAAAATTTACCCCAAGATAACCAATCCTCTTCTGAACCTTTAAAAAAAA
This sequence comes from Carlito syrichta, assembly GCF_000164805.1. NCBI lineage: Eukaryota > Metazoa > Chordata > Mammalia > Primates > Tarsiidae > Carlito > Carlito syrichta. Next base: position 453,488 of record NW_007233073.1, read on the forward strand.
AACACTTCGCAGTAGTCTGCATAAGAGGTCATCTTACCTTTCATATTTCCCTGAACAGAAACAATACCTTATTGGATTCACTAGGCCAATGGAGCTCATTCTGTTTCTCATAAGTTTAAATTTTCTGAAATCTTAATACAACAGACTAATATCTACTACCCTATAACTTTCAACCATTAGTTTTAGATTTGCCTTGTTTTTCTCTGATCCTTAAAATATTTGAAGGCAGGTATTTGCCCCCTGTTCCTCTTAGGTCATCTGTTTTCCACGTTAAAACTCCTCATCCTTCTAGAAACCCAATTTGCTACCAGAGTAACTTGCTAGAAGCTATGTTTTAATGACTTCAAAATTTTTTCACACAGACCTTATTCTGTAACACTTTACGAAACTGGCTAATCGCTATTAGATCTTTTTCAGAGCCACATTAATCACAGTGAACTCAGATGACATTTGTGCTGTTACAGGAGTTGCAGTTCGACCAAAACTTCCGTAAAATATGAAATACTGACAAACCACTATAGTATATGGCAGATTGTGATTAGAGTGAAGATTTACTCTAATAGAATTAATCATGATGAATTATTTTAATACTTATGCAAATATGTTGTATACTTCCTAGGAGTCTCACCATAATTTCATAATGAAGAACTTCCAGCAAATTCAAACTTTAAAAACAAGTTCCTTTTTTTCCACTAATATATGACCAAATGTTTCCATTTCATTTTTTCTCACAAAAGCTGTATGTGGGAGTTGAACTTTTATTTCATTTTCAAATTCTATCCTTCATTAAAAGTTATCATGTACATTATTTACTAATGTCATGCTTGAAGGAGAGAGTTTTAAAAGGTCAAATTACTGATCTCAAATCTCTGGACATCTTCCCCAAACTTGCAACTCTTTCTTGACGGTTGCCAGGTTATTTTCCCCAATTTGGCACAAAGAAAATTAAGTAACTAGGGAAAGGTGTATGCATATAACTAGTGGACAAATACAGTCTACTTAACAGTGCCTGGACAGTAAAATGCATCCTTTTTTCACCAATATCATGAGTGAAAGACCTTTTATGGGCAGAGGAAACAAAAGTGTGAAAGAATGCTTAATACAAAACCATACAATTATTCCCAATAAGAAAAACTCAGCATCAGCAGTCAGTATTTGAAAGAACATACCATAGTAAAAAGGACTCTGTAGTTAAGTGAACAATGGGAAAAAGACATAAACAAAGATAAATAAATTACTAATAAATGACTTGGACCAATATGTGTATTTCTCACTGCAATACAGCATAGAACATGCTAACAAACGGTTCAGAAGAAACTGTAAGAAAAAGGAAAAAAATGAGGATTTAAAAAAAAAAAAAACTATTGACTTGGCCATACAGCTCATGATAGTCATTCGTTTCTTAATGAGAGGGGATAGGAAATTGATATAAGAATCAAAGTTTGTGAAAAGTGCAGTTGTCGCACATACAACTATCTGTAAACCAACTTTAGAGATATATACACATTTATAGCTCCATTCTAGTGTATAAGCGCAAATGTTCCAAAGTGTTTCTTTTTTGGTCTTTATATGGTCACATATTAAATAATTGGACACCTATGAAAGTTACAGAATTCTGAGTGGGTCACATAGGTAAGTAGCACGTCTGAGGGGCTGCTGTTTGCATAAAGCTTATCTCTACTGTAATTTACACTTCATACTACATGAGAAGCACTTTGATATTGCTTCTACTAGAATTCAGTGCCAATGGGAAGACACAGAAGTATTCAAGAGAGTAGACAGTTAGGTCTTGCTCTCATACACAACTCACTCAAAGGTTCTGCCAAAATAGCTTCAATTTGCTAACCCTTAAGTATGAGCATTCTTGAGAATTAATGAAAAAGTTGAGATACTAAAATTGCTAATTCATATAATGTAATTGCAGTCTCAGTCTCGTTAGAAAAGTTAGTTATGCTAAACATTTTTTAAAAGACTTTTTTTTTATAACAAATCACACTTCATGAACAAATTTGTGAATGTTGAAGCATTACAGTGTTTGTTCTATGTTTAATTTAGTCTTGCCAAATGCTTTGTAAATTATTCTAAAAAAACAAAAAAACTAGTCCTAAGAAAATGATCATTGAAAAGGAACAGATCCAAGTGCCTCTATTCTAGAAAATTCATTTTTCATTTCTGGTGGGGTTTTTTCCCCCAGAATGTATGGAAGGATATTAAAACACAAACGTTAAACACTGTAGGCAAGACACTATTGCCATTCTGGAAATCAGGAAAGCCAAATATTACTCCAAATCCCATTAGTACCTTACCGAATGACTTAAAGGGCAATTGAAAATCCAGTTTAGTTTAAATGACCTGCCTTATCTGTAGAGGTCAATTCTACTTACATTAGAGGTATCATCAGCTTGGAAATTTTATAAAGTAAACCAGCTCATTTAAGTTGTTCTTTTCATGGGCTGTTGAATGTTCCAAATAAAGATGGACTGACTTTGTCAACTACATTGGAACTTTGAGGCTTAAGCATTAATAAGGCGCTAGAAACTTGCTTAGAATTCATCTTTCTCTATATTTAGAAAACCCTGAATTATTGACCCAAAATTTTAAATGATATATAAATGACCATCACACACACACACACACACACACACACACACACACACACACACACACACTTTAAAGTAACACTCTGTTAGCTCAAAAGAAAAATAAATTGATTTAACCTGCCACTATTTGGTCACCATGTATTTGAAAAAAGAATACAAAATTCCAATATAATGCTGTATATTACTTTGTAATATACTTTCAGAAAAACTCAAAAGAAATCAATTCTTGCTTAAAATGTATAAAAAGCCCATATCTTATGTGATGCAACTGGAACTCCAATGCAACACTGGTAGGAATCCAAAATGATACAGCTGTTTTGGAAACTGATTAGGCAGTTCCTTGTAAAATTAAACATATACTTCCATATGATATGGCAATCCCGTGTGTAGGTATTTGCTTATCCAGGAGAAAAGTAGACTTGCCTAATCAAAAACCCACTCACAAAGTTTATACAAGCTTTATTCATAATCTCCAAAAGCTAGAAACAACCCAAATATCCCTCAACTGGGAAATAGATAGGTATACTGCATTAAATCTATACAACGGAATATTACACAGCAATAAAAAAGAACAAAGTAATGATATGTGCAACAACAGTTGTGAACCTTAAAAGCAATATATTAAGTGAAAGAAGTCAGACTAAAAAGGCTGCATCTTTTTATCAAGTAATGAATATGATAGTCTATACAAGTAAGAACTACAGAGAAGTAACTCATATCTGTGTTGCCAGAGGCTGGGTGTAGAGGGAGGGAATTAAATATAGAGGAATGGGAGATACAGGGGGATGATGGAGATATTCTCTATCTTGGTTGTGGTGTTTGGTTATATGACTGTATATTTGTTGAAATTTATAGAACTGCTCAACTAAGCATAATGAAATTTACTTACATAAATTATACCTCAACAAATAAAAAGCATTTATTCTATACTTATTGCCATAATTCATCAATATCTCACCTATTATTTTCACATTTATTTTCTCAGTGGCTATGGTAGCATAATCCCAAGCATTTTGATCTATTTTTCAATTCGGTTGTAAAATAATCTTCCCTGCTATCCACTAATAATTTTCCAGAATATATTTATGTTTTCCCTAATACTTCTTAATAGTGTCCACTGATTGTTTGTTTTTCTATAATTAAAAATTCAGAAAAAAATGAAACTATAAGAAGCTGTCTTTTAACCTGTTTTTGTACCTGACTAAAAGGTTACATAGTTAAACTTCTATAAATACATACATTCAGACAACTATCTAATATTTTATCATATAAACCTACAATTCCTGGGAGCTTTTAGAAAGTCAACTTAGAATCTGATCTTTCTAGGTCAATAATTAGGGAAATATTTGCTGGACTCAACACAAAAGACTTTTTAATCATCTTTGCAATTGTGTACGTAAGACTGAAAACCAATTTCTATGAAATAAAACTCAGATTTAGTCTAACAAATTTTATGTTTCTAACTCTGTCTCTGGCCATATCACACACACAAAATAGCCCAGAATAATTGGAAGTTTTCTATTATTGCACCAGACAGATAAAAACCATATATCATAAAACAAGGGTCATAAGAGCCATATTTAACCTGTGCAAGAAGCTGAGCACAGAAATGAATAATAAAAATAAGTGTGGTAACAGTACAGACAAAACAAAACGCTGAGACAGATAATATGTAGGCCAAGTATTATAAGAAGATTACTCAAAAACAAAAATATTTCATGTGTACCTAATCTGACTTTCCATATTGGGGGAAAAAATCATGGCAAAGTTTTTGTTGAACTTCTGGCATTATATTGTATTTCTTCTTAGCTAATGTCTGGATTTATAATATATGGCTTGTTAAGAATTTTTGATTCAGAAAAGAAGAATGAGTGCCTACTTATGTATTGTGCCAAGGGTTTCCATGGTTACCAAGAAGAAATAAATTCATCCTTATTCTTGAATATCTCACCACGTAGGACAGAGAAGATCAAATGGTGACCCCTGAACTTGACCCAGTTTGCAGGAGTTTTGTTTAACTGAAAGCATGTTCTCAAGTCAGGAAGGTTGCCAATACTTAAAAGCAGGCTAATTCACAAGAAGATAATTGCTCGTCAGTTGCTGCAGTCTCCAGTATTCCCTGTTATACACCTTATGCTAGGGCTGATTGGCAGTTGTCATTTATTATTTTACACCTGACCCACTTCTCTCGATTCATGTCACATGGTTCCCATACTTATTTGGGTTCGCAATTCCTTGGACATGTTAGGTCAGAAATTGTGAAGGGTCTGAGATTTTTCCCTACTTGCAAGTTAACAAGTGAGTTTGCAGCTGTTTCATATACACTTATTAACAGAAGACATCAGACCCTGATTTAGAGAAACGGAAAGAAGCAGCAGCCAGAAAAGGACCATCTATCAGTTCCCCAATTCCCACAGGGCGACATGAGAAAGTCCAGATGTTTGCCCACATGTGCGAGGGTTTGTGCCATAGGGGAGAAATCTTGACATTAGGATATTATATCTGTGATGGGCAGCTGGTGAGTCTATCCATTTTCTCCCACCAAAGAGAAGTGGTGGGGAAAGCTTGTTTTTACTCTGGAATGTAAGAAATCTCTCAAGGTAAAGGATATTCAAATATGCCCTTTGCCCAAAGGCTGAACTGTGCCAAATGAAAGAAATCCCTGGAAATCTCCAAGCAGTGCAGTTGGAGGGTGCCACATAGTTGATATATTTAATTTGAGGAAGTGCTAAGACCCCTTAATTCTTTCCTAATATAGCTGTAAATTAAAATGCTTAGATCAATTCAGCCCCCTTTCCCCTTATAAAATGTCTCATTTTATACTATTCTGAATGAAGAAATTTCATTTGCTGGAGTCTTTCAGGGTCGGCCACCACCTGCCACTCTCTCACAGATTATTTTCCTATTGTGGCCTGTGCTGTGTTGAGGGAAGGAAGAAAAAAATATCAAAGAAGGGCAGGTATGTGATACAGAAATAGGGTCATTCAGAACCTGAGACATGTTTCTTTATTCACATAGAATTCTTTCTGCTACTCTTATTGAGTGAAATGGAATATACAAACACATCATCTCTAAGTATTCAGGTCATATGAGAATGATTGCTGTATTTTTTGTTTTTTGTTTTTTTCATAAACCACAAAGTTTATTTCAGCTATATTTATCTCTGTATGCTTTTAGATGTATAAGAACGGTCAAAATCTTATCAAGATTTTCTCTCCATTTGTTTATTTGTTTTGCCTTCACTGTATAACAGTGCCTTTCTGGAACTTGCCTAAGTGGATTTTAAAAGGAATAAATGTTGATCAATTTGAAACTCATTTGCTACTTGGAACTCTGCAAACTCACATACTATTTGAAAGCATCCTCTAGGGTCTCATATACCCTGTAACCCATTTCACATCTCATTTATTATTTGAATGAGGACAAATAGTTCTCAATGTCTCCAATACTAAGAATTTATATGGAACTTATTTGATTAGAGGTTGCAAAGAAGTATTTAATTGAAAAAAGCCTGGTCAATATTAGAAATAAAAGTGAAGAAGGTTTAAAAGCATTGATTTAAAAGTTCAGAAAATTGTGTTTTTACCATTTAAAAATGGCATAATAAGTTATAATAAGATTTTAACAGAATGCAATGTAATATAGTCCCAAGTGATGAGTTCACAAATGCCAAAATTATATTAACATTAAGAAAGCATAGTTCTATATTTCTTAAATATCTTTTTTTTAATCAACTGACTAATTTTTTTTGTCTTCCACACCAGTAAAGACAATATTTAAAGGAAAAGAGGTGAAACTCTGGTTTATTATTTTAATACACAAGTCTTTTTTACAAAAATCATTACATACCCCCTCATTTTCCTTGTAATGGAAGTCACCAAAATCTACCTCTGTTTCTATGTGGCAATTTAACACTGATCCAAACCTACAGCTGGAAAAAATGAGAGATTTAAACCCGACATAACCCATATTTGTCCTTAGCTTAAGTTCAATATCCCATGATACTTACCCATTCGTTACTGTGACTTGAGAATCCCATTTGAAGTATTAGTTTAGATGTTACTTCCTCTGAGAAGTCTTCCTTGACCACTCAATCTGAGGCTTTTTTTTTTTTTTACAAACTTCTCATAATTTTTAATTACATAAGTATTTGTGTGTTGAATTTTTGTCTCCTCTACAAGTTTTTAAGACTGAGCTCCAAGAGAATCATGGAAGGAAGCACAACACTGTGTACACAACTCTTAGCACAGTGATCAGCATATTACAAGCTTTTATGTTTTAGGGGAAAATGAAACTCCTACTTACAATGAAACTTTTTGGTGCCATACCATAACCCCCACAAGTTTTTTGTTTGTTTGTTTTTTGAGTTGGAGTCTCACTCTGTCGCCCAGACTGGAATGCAGTGGCACACTTGTGGCCTCCCCAGCATTGACCTGATCAGTGATCTTTCCGCCTCAGCCTTCCAAGCAGCCGGAACTACAGGCGTGCACTACCATGCCCAGCTAATTTTTTTGACTTATTGTAGAGATGAGGTCTTGCCAAGTTGCCCAGGCGGGTCTTGAACCCGCAGACTCAGGCAATTCACTCACCTGAGACTCCCAAAGCGTGGGATTACAGGCTGAGCCACTGAGCCTAGCCGACCCCACAAGTTTTATATGGCACACAATGATCAGACAAACAAATATGCACAAAAAATACTAATTCATCCTAGTATTTCACACTGTCACCTAAACTGTTGGCAAATTCTGCATCCTTTTGTTTTTACAACTCTCCTGTGTTTTTCTCTTCTGTACACAGCCTTGATCCTGGATTCTATTTCAAATTCTATCTGCATTTATGTGGCTGTGCTATGTTCTTCTTCCTTTTTTTCCTTTCCTGAATTTACTTATGTCTGCATTTCCAGATCCTTCCCTTCAATCTTTAGCAATTTCTCAGGCATCACTTTCTACCTGGAGTAATATCAACTTCATTTTTTAGAGGGATATCTTTTAAATGAAATGGCTATAACTTATATACCTATTATATACAGCTTGGAATATTTTAAAAATCTATCATTTTAACACTGAATGAGGCCTCTGAGAACATTTAGCATCCCAAATCCTTAATCTATATTTTAATACGTGAAACATTGAAAGTTTAAATAATTCACCTGTAGATCCATGAAAAGACTTGGAAAATGGTATTCAAAATACAAAAAAGGAGCCTAATTGTAGATTGGTTTAAAAAATCCAAATGTGGCCAGATTTGGTGGCTCAGCCTGTAATCCCAGCACTTTGGGAGGCCGAGGCAAGTGGATTGCCTGAGCCTGCAGGGTTCTTCACCAGCCTAGGCAACTTGACGAGACCTCATCTCTATAATAAATCAAAAAAATAAAAGATTAGCTGGGCATGGTAGCACATGCCTATAGTTCCGGCTACTTGAAAGGCTGAGGTGGGAGGATAGGATCGCTGAAGCCCAGCAGGTCGACGCTTGGGTAGCCATGAGTGTGCCACTGCACTCCAGCCTGAGCAACTGAGTGAGACTCCGACTCAAAAAAAAAAAAAAAAATGTCCAAACATATTAATCAAATATTTACTTTCATGTTATCTTTTACTTTTGCTAGGTGTCTAAACTTTTTACTGATCACATTGTGACTAACAGGAGTAAACAACAGGGGAAGCTACACAAATAATACAAAACCAATTTAGATAGTTCTTTATAGTTATGCAATTACTGATTCTTATTATAAAATTATAGCATCTACTATGCAGTTGGCACTGTAAGAGTATTAATAACGCATTATTTTCTACATGTCGCACTGTATGGCACTTTAATATTCAAAGCCTTAACTAACATAAATGAGCAAATTCTATATACTAAATGTTCTTCAAAATAAGCACTTTCTAATTTAGATATTAAAATATCACTATTGAAAATAATAATTGCTCTAGAAATTGTTAAATTTATAAAAAACGTGGCCTAAAGCTGCCTCCAGTCTCCTACTTCGAATCCCTACATAACAAACTGCAACCTAACTTAGTATATACACAATCTCCAACATACCTGAAGAGTATGTTCTTGGAACTGTGTGTCAGCCAATCACAGCAGCCAAACTTTAGCCAACCACAGGCTGTAAACTGATCACTCCATGTTCATATAAGGCAAATGACTCTTCATATCATGCTCAATAAAACAAATGCTGAGCTGTAACCAATCAAGCTGTTTCTGTATGTCACTTTCTTTTTCTGTCTACAAATACTATCTGCTTGCTTCACTGGGTGGAGCTCTCTGAATCTCTCCTGGTTCTGAGAGCTGCACAATTCACAAGTCATTTTTTTTGCTCAAATTAACTATGCTAAATTTAATTTGTCTAAAGTTTTAATTTTTACATACCTAATGCTTTCAATGACATTGTGTTCTCTGAAAAGTTATGGTATGCCGTTTGAAATGTATCTTCCCAAATTGGTATTTATGGATATTTTGGTTGATAACATTAACATAATTTACACATCAAAAATCTAGGATTTTTATACAATCTAGAATGTTGTACATTCTTGCTTAGAACAAGGCTAAAATATATAACAGATCTTATCAGACCACAGGCTTATAGGAACACTACACAGGAATATCCATAAATATTGCAAACCCTTTTACATAGTAATTAATCATCCCTCTTTAATTGCTTGAAAATGATAGATGATTTTTATTATAGAAATCTAGAGAAAATCTACATAGTGATTTACACCCTGGGAAGTCTTTGCAACCAAGTTATGCTTGAATATTTAAGAGGTATGTTGTTAAGATATGTAATTTCTTAATATGATAAAGGTTAAGATATTATTATTATTATTATTATTATTATTATTTTGAGTTGGAATCTCGCTCGGTCACCCAGACTGAAGTGCAGTGGCCGCTCCCGGCCACCGCAGCCTCGACCCGCTGGGCTCCAGCGATCCTTCCACCTTGGCCTTCCAAGTAGCTGGAACTACAGGCGCGCGCTACCATGCCCGGCTGATTTTTTGATTTATTGTAGAGATGAAGTCTCGCCAAGTTGCCCAGGCGGGTCTCGAACCCACGGGCTCAGGCAATCCACTCACCTCAGCCTCCCAAAGGCGCAGGATTACAGGCTGAGCCACCGAGCCCAGCAAGATAATATTTTTAATGAAGATATTCAATTTTAGTTTGTTAGTTTTACTATTGTTTTTTTCTCAGCTTATAAAGATGTGACAGCTAGTACACACAACTACTTTTTCGTAGAAGAGCTAAAGAGCTTTTCTAAGAAAAAGTCTTTAATCTATCTGCAATAACTTTCTGGATCTTGAGTTCATGGTATTAGATGCATTATATAGACTGACTGTGCAAATTAAATTTTCTTTCGTACACATTTGCTAAAAGCTGTGTGAAAAATCTTTCATAATAATTTCACCAAACAAGGCAGTAGCCCTTCTTGTTACACACATTTGTGTGATAGCATTTTTGATGTCAGTAAATATCATTGATAGAGTCAAATATTCATATTAAACTAAGTGACAAACTAACTGATGAAATTGCCTACTAATGCATTTCCCGAACGCGTTAAGCATCATATTTTTGTATATATAAAAATCAAATATTCACTTCTGACAAATTAGTATATTACTTCCCTTGGAAACTGGGAATTCATTCTCAAAACCTCCTGCACTTCATGCTCTGACAGCTCAGCAGGATGGTACTTTTTCCCACTTCTGCCTGAGGAAATTATTCAAGCAGTCACCTCAGCTTCACATGTCACAAGATAAGCCTAAATTCCCTTTTGTTCTTGTCTTGTGGTGTCCAGTCACTGCCCCGGGCTCCTATTTAAGAGGATGAGTTAGTCTCAAGCAGTGCCTCAAATCAGAAATCCCTTTAAAGCATTAGGTTAGAAATCACAGCTTAAATTACACTTGAGTTTTTCCCCTTCATGCTCAAGCATTTGACAGCAGAAGAAAATAATAAGCACTGGCAGGACACTGTTTCTTAAGTCTGTAGCCCAGCACTTTGGGAAGCCAAGGGGAGAGGATTGCCTTAACTCAGGGGTTTGAGACCAGTCTGGGCAACTTGGTGAGACCTTGTCTCTACAATAAATAAAAAAATTAGCCAGGCAGGTGGCACAGGCCTGTAGTTCCAGTTACTTGGAAGACTCAGGCCAAAGGATGGCCTGAACTCAGCAGGTAGGGGCTACTGTGGCCATGAGCATGCCACTGCACTCCAACCTGGACAACAGAGAGAGACTCCAACTCAAAAAAGAAAAAAGAAAGAAAATAAGCACTGTTGTCACCTGACAGCCTTCTCCAAGTGTCTACCCTTTGGGTCTGAACTTAATAACTTGAGCAGTTTCCCCAGAAACTAAACATAAAATGAAAATGCCGGTTTATTAACACAAGATAAAAACATAACTTTACATGTGTCTAAATGCTTATGCTAGCAGGTAATAAAATGATGGTTCACAGGAAAGGAAATCTATTTGAACAAAATCAAGATGAGAAGTATGCTTGCTAAGTAGATGAAGTACAGAGAAGGAGGTGTGAAACATTCTAAAGAGAGAGTATCAGTAAGCTAATACAATCAGTTGTCTACCAGGTAGAAAGGAAAAGTGTATTGACACCCTCTCCTTTGTTCAGAACTAAAAACACAGATAAAATCTCCACCATTAGCAAAAAGCTTTTACTAAACGTATAAAATACGTTTATATATATAATTTATATAATTCTGCTATCACCCATTAACTACACCTAAGTTGGAGTCTTTTTAATGTAATTTGGAGAGAAAATATAGGACCCTTGGTACTATTTAGGAGATGAGCTACAATAAATTATCACATTTACAATTCATCTAAAGAAAAATTTTAAGTAGATTCAGACGTTAAGTAACTGTGGCACCTAATTTACACATCATTTAATATAATGTTTCCCAGATCTGTCTTACCATGAGAATTACTAGGAGCTTTTGCAAAAAAGACAAATCTCAGGGCTCTCCTCTGGAATTTCTGATATTGGCACATGTAGGGCAGAGGTTAAGAATCTGTATCCTTTATTTTAAAGACTCTAGATGGTTCTGGTAATTAGGATAATTTGAAAACCACTAATCTAATCTATATACTGTGTTTAAAAGGACAAAATGAGTGAAACTCCAACTCAAAAATAAAAATAAATAAATAAATAAAAGAACAAAATGAATTCCCCGAGATGTAAAGCCCTTTGCCTGATAACTGAGATGTGGTATATATAGTTCCACATATACACAAATAAATTACCTAGAAACAGAAATTACTTCACCTGGTAACTAAGATAACAGACAATATATCAACGCTTCTTAAATCATATTTCTTTCTATTTCTACATGATACCTAGAGAATACACACTACACATTGACTTATTTTATTGCTCAAAAGCAAATTTTGCTGTCCTTTTCCTAGACTCTGGAGAATCCATAATCGTTTCTTGTTGCCTCTCTGTATAGCACCAAAAAGCCTGATGGAAAATTATTTCTAATTTTTATGAGCTCCCTATTCATTTTCACTTCCTAAGAATCTATTCTGTTTTCTCTAGTTTTCCCATTATTATGCTATAGTTAAAAATAATGCTTCCTCTCACAGTGTACTCTCACTATTTAAGCTCCTTTAGAATGTAAGACTCCTTCAACAGCAACATTTCAATGTTCAAACAAAATTAGAGCTAGCACAGTCTGAAAGCCAGTGGTATGCAATTTATTTATACCTGCTTTTCATCCCCAGGATACTAAAAGGTACACTCCAGCAATGCTGCAAGCTCCTTGACAGAAATCATGAGTTACTGTAATACAATTTAAGGTGATCTAAGACATTATTCTCACTTCTCTCTTCCTGATCCCAGTTCACTGGCTGGCTGCAGAGGGTGCAGAGAGGCATTCACCTGACAAGGACAGCTGTCCTAGTTCTTAACTTACACCCAAGGCTGATATGTTCTCATATATGTTAAAAAGACCAAGATGCAGGCTGATTAATCTGCATTTTGTCTGGCAGATGATGTCTGCGATAATCAAATCTCAAAGTTAATCTAAAATCTAAGAATACATATTAAGCAGCTTGGTTTCTGAGTTACATGTTGTCCGGTGTGTTGGCTCCACAGAAAATGAAAGTAGCAGTGGCCCTTTTTAAAAAGTCATTAGCCCTGGAGCTCTCCTAATTTTTTTTTTTAGTTGGCTTTTTACTCTTTGCCAGGCTGGAGTGCAATGGTATGGATCATGGCTCACCACAGCCTTAATCTCCTGGGTTCAGGTAATCTTTCTGCCTCAGCCTCCCAAGTAGCTGAGACTACAAGCATGTTCCACCATACCTGACTAATTTTTTGATTTTTTTTTTTTTAGTAGAGACAAGGTCTTGCTATATTGCCCAGGCTGGTCTCAAACTCTTGGCCTCAAGAAAGCCTCCCATCTGGACCTCCCAAAGTGCTGGGATTACAGGTGTGAGTCACCTTGCCAGGCCTACCTCTCCTAATTTTGAATAAATTTGAAATCAAGCTTTACATCTCACTAAACTCTTAAAAATAATTTTACATAAAATTTTCCAATTAAGAAAGGACTAAATCAGATAAGTCAGATAAGGAGGAACAGTATATTTTCTAACTACAATTATATAAAGCAAAAAATCAACAAGTGGAACTTTGGAAACTAAAATACGTGAAAATTAAACAACATTTACCTAAAAAAACCAGTGGGCCTACTTAAGAAATTAATAGGGAAATTTAGAACTTCCTTCAGACAAATGAGAATGTTAACTGATCATACCAAAACCTATGGAAAACAGCAAAAACAGTTCTAAGAAGGAAATTTTTATCAATAAAAAGTCTAATTTTCAAAAAAAAGACCAGGAGTGATGGCTGAAGCCTGTAATCCAGCACTTTGGGAGGTCGAGGTAAGGGGATTGCCTGAGCCCACATCTCTACAATAAATCAAAAAATTAGCTGGGGGTGGTAGTGCGTGCCTGTAGTACTTTCTTAAGCATTTCTTATAGGGCTGGCTGGAGGCAGTATAAACTTTTAGGGACTGAATAACTGGGAAAGATTTTAATTAGCCATTGCTGGTGCAGCTTAGTTTAGCTGGGTAAGAAATTCTTGGTTGAAATTGTTTATCTTTGAGAACTTTGAAGATTGGTCTCCAGTCTCTTCTAGCCTGTAGTGTTTCTGTAGATAAGTCTGCTGCTATTCTACTTGGTCTTTCCTGGTAATCTTACTGCCCTTAGGATTTTTTATTTTATACCTACTTTGTGTAAGCAGATTACTATGTGTCTAGGTGTTAGTCTTCTTGTTTGATATCTTGCAGAGGTTCTTTTAAACTCTTGAGTTTGAATGGCCATGTCTCTAACGAGATGAGTGAAGTTCTCTTAGATAATGGATAATTTTATGGAATATTTGTTCCAGAGTGGTCTCTGTTTCTCTATCTGCATGAAGAATGTCAATTAATCTTAGGTTCAATCTCTTTAAATAATCACACATCTCTTGGAGGATTTTTCTGTCTTTTAAAGTTTCTTTTCTAAGTTTTTTTAACAGTTTGCATTAGTTCCATATTTTTGTCCTCAGGCTCTGAGATTCTTTCTTCTGCTTGGTTAATTCTGCTTTCCATGCTTGTCAGTTTTTATTTATTTTGTTTACTGTATTGTTTACTGCCGTCATCTCAGTTATGAACTCTTCATTCTTTCTTCTTGTCTCTCCTCATTTCTATTCATTCTCTCTATTAATATCTTAATCTCTGGGTTTGTGATTTAAGAACAGCCACTCTTGGGACTCTTCATTGTTTGAGTTCTAAAGTCTGTATTCTCAGGTGCAAAGCTACCCAAAAACCTACAAAGGCATGGACACTAAACAACATGATACTGAACAACTCCTGGTTCAACATTGAAATCAAAGCAGAAATTAAAAGATTTCTGGAAGCAAATGAAAATAAAGATGCAAATTACAAAAGCATCTGGGATACCATGAAAGCAGTACAGAGAGGAGGAAATTCATTTCTTAGCAAAAAGACATCAAGAAAATGGAAAGATCAGAAGTTAATAGCCTAACAAATCACCTAAGGAAGCTGGAAAGACAAGATCCTCAAAAGCCTAATTTCACAGAAGAATCCAGATTACCAAAGTAAAAGCCCAAATACAGAATATAGATGACAAAAGTATCATAGAAAAAAAATCAGTGAAACATAAAGCTGGTTCTTTGAAAGGATAAACAAGATTGATGGACCCCCCTAGCCAGACTGACCAAGAAAAGGAGAGAAAAAACCCAAATAAACACAATCAGAAATGCAATATATCAAATCACAATGGACCCTGAAGTAACACAAAAAATGATCAGAGATTACTATGCATACCCATATGGAAACAAACTTGAAAACCTAAATGAAATGGAGGACTTTCTGACATCACACAACCTCCCAAGGTAGAAACAAGAAGAAATTGAGACATTAAATAGACCAATAACAACCCAGGAAATTGACTCTGTCATAAGAAAACTACCCATAAAAAACAGTCCTGGACCAGATGGCTTTCCACCAGAGTTCTACAAAACATAGAAAGAGGAGCTGATACCAATCCTATTGAAAGTAGTCCAAGCAATTGAGAAAGATGGTACTCTCTCCAAATCAATTTATGAAGCTAACATCACACTGATACTAAAACCAGATAAAAATCCAACAAAGAAAGAACTACAGGCCAATATCCCTGATGAACATAGATGCAAAAATACTCAACAAGATTCTAGCAAATCGGATCCAACAGCACATCTCAAAAATCATCCACCATGACCAAGTAGGCTTTTATCCCTGGGATACAGGACTGGTTCAAGATCCACAAGACCACAAATGTAATTAAATACGTCAACAAATGTAAAAATAGGAATCACATGATTATATCATTAGGTGCAGAAAAAGCTTTTGATAAAATCCAGTATCCCTTCTTGATAAAAACCCGTGAATACCTAGGTATAGAAGGAACATATCTCAAAATAGTAGGAGCCATCTATGTTAAACCCAGAGCCTACAAACTGCTAATGGGACAAAGAATGGAAGCATTTCCCCTGAAACCTGGAACAAGAAAAGACTGGCCACTTTCACCCCTCTTGTTCAACATAATGTTGAAAGTCCTAGCCAGAACAATCAGACAAGAGAAGGAAATTGTGGTATCTAAATAGGAAAAGAGGAAGTCCAACTACCCCTCTTTGCTAACTATATAATTCTATACCTTGCAAACCCAAGAGAATCTGTCCAAAACCTCCTTGCACTGATAAAGGGCTTTGGCAAAGTCTCAGGGTACAAAATCAACATGCAAAAGACAGTCACATTCTTATACACCAACAACAAACAGGCAGAGAATCAAATAAAAAGCACAATCCCATTCACAATAGCCACACACACAAACATGAAATACCGCAGCATCTTCCTAACTGGAGAAGTAAAAGACCTTTACAAAAGAAACTACAAAACATTGCTCAAAGAAATCAAAGATGACACAAACAAATGGAAAAATATTCCATGCTCATGGATTGGGAGAATCAACATTGTTAAGATGTCCATCCTACCCAAGACAATCTACGTATTTAATGCAATACCCATTAAATCATCAACATCATTCTTCACAGACATGGAAACAACAATACAGAAATTCATATGGAGTCATAAATGACCATGAATAGCCAAAATGATCCTCAGGAAAAGAAACAAAGCAAGAGGTATCATACTTCTAAGGCTACAATAACCAAAACAGCCTGGTATTGGTACAAGAACAGACATGCAAACCAATGAAGCAGGATAGAGATCCAGGAAACAAAACCCCAAATTCTCAACCAACTCATCTTCAATAAATCCTCCACTAACAACCACTGGGGAGAAGAGAACCTATTCAGTAAATGGTGCTGGGAAAACCAGCTGACCACATGCAGAAGATTAAAACAAGACCCCTTGTTATCATCACCATACAAAAAAATCATCTCTAAATTGATCAAAGACCTAAACATAAAACCACAAACTACAAGAACTTTAGAAAATGCAGGAGACAGCCTTATGGAAATTGGAACTGGCAACCAATTCTGATCAAAATCCCAAGTGTCCATACCATAAGAGATAAGATAGACAAGTGACAAACTGACAAGCTTCTGCAAAGTCAAATAAACCTCTAGAGAGCGGGGAGACAGCTCACAAATTGGGAAAAATATTTGCCAACTGTATATCCGACAAAGACCTAACATTCAGGATCTACAAGAAACTCAAACATTCCAAAAGGAAAAAAACCAAACAGCCCTATTAAAAAGTGAGCAAAAGATACAAATAGACATTTCTCAAAAGAAGACATATAAGCAGACAACAGATACATGAAAAAATGCTCAGCCTCACTAATCATCAAAGAAATACAAATTAAAACTACACTGAGATACCACCTAACTCTAGTCAGAATGGCCATCATCAATAACTCAAAAAATAACATGCTGGAGAGGATGCAGTGAAAAGGGAACACTTCTACACTGTTGGTAGGAGTGTAAACTAATACATCCTCTGTGGAAAACAGTGTGGTAATTCCTAAAAGATCTAAATATCGACCTCCCATATGACCCAGCAAATCCCCCTTCTGGGAATATACCCAGAGGAACTCAAATCATCCTTCAAAAAAGATCCCTGTGCACACATGTTTTTTGCAACACTACTCACAATAGCAAAAGCCTGGAACCAACTTGCTGCTCATCAAAAGTAGACTGTATTAAAAAAATGTGGTACATACACACAATAAAATATTATGCAACCATAAAGAAGGACACAATTATGAACTTTGCAGCAACTTTGATAGGTTTAGTGCCTGTAACAGTGATCTATCATAGAAACAAAGAACTGAGTACCACATGTTCTCATTCATAAGCGAACCCTGAACAAATATCATAGCATTACAAGATTTCGACTGGAGTAATGGGAAACTGTTAGGGAAGGGGGGCACACTTCATCAATAAGGGTACCTGATCTCAAACCAGGTGAACTGGAGACAAAAGTGAGGCCCAAACTTTACCTGTATAATGACCATTTTGTATGCCTAACCCTGAATTGTACCCTACATCTTTAAAATGAAATTTTTTTTAAAAAAAGACTACTTCTATACCACACCCTCTTTGACGTTACCACGCTGAGTCAAATGTCACTCTCTTTTTACCGCAGTCCTTTGTGTGTCTTTGGCTTACTTTATCTTCTTTAAAATAGTCACTCCTGAAGACAATGACCATCTAGTATTTGTGCTTTTATCCCCCCAAATGATATAGTGCCTGGGGTTTAGTAGGACTAAGTATCATTGACAAATGACTTTATCCATATCAGGAGACATGAATTAGCATTTATTTTTAAACATAAGCTTCCTTTTAACTAGATAAAAATTTACAGAGGGAATTATTCTAAAAAGTTTACTCAAGCTATTTATGTTCCATTTCTTCCAGACAATTAATTCATTGTTTACTTTTGGTAAGTTAATACTTTTTCTTGATACCATGGAGCTACAGAGAGAGGAAAAGCAGGAGGGAGAGACTGACTAATGGCTATCTCTAACACATAATAAAGTTGTTGATATCTATCAAAAAGTTTGAATTGCCTGAAAGTAAGTATAAAATGAACTATGATCTTAAATGCTTTTGGGGGGCTCAAAACTATTAGAATTCATGGCAGCGAAAAGTTAAAGACAGATTTTTAAAGATATGATGCAAGTTTATTTTAACTTCTTAATAAGGATTTTTGTGACCCTTGCAGCATCTAAGAATTGCAGAATTCAGTCAACTATAAATTTAAAGTACAATTTATAGAATTTTATAATTAGAAACAATTTATAGATCATTTCATTATTCTGTTGAGGAACCAGGACATCAGAAGATTAGGTAATATCTAATTAGGTCACAAGATCTTTTAGTGGGAAATTTAAACTTCAGAAGCCAGTTATTCCAATTCAAGCCTTGATGTTATTTCTTCTTTATTACATTGTTTCCCAGGATTTTTTAAAAGTTAAAAAATTACATTTGCTTTACATGTACAGCACCAAGTATACCACTCAGCATAATAGCACAGCATGTCTATCTATCAAAAACAAAACAGGAACACTTCATATAAAAAGTGTCTCAAAACAATTGAATATAGCTAATAGCAAAACCTATTATAGAGGCAACCCCACACAAAAAGAAACACATTGAAAAAAAAGAATAAATCTATGTAAACATGATGGAATATACACGAATTCACTTTTAATTCGATACTTCAAATTGAAGTAAATTGGCATTAGTGTTACTCTGCTTTTTCATTACAATCTTGTTTTTTGTCACATTATGCTATGCTTTGTATTATATTATAAATAAAATCAATTTTTCATCTTAACACATGCTGGAAATACAAAGTCACCATGTTGAAAATGAGTAGGGAGTATATTTGTTTCCAACTAATTATTTTCAAGGCTTTGTAAAACTTTTTATAAAGTTTTTTTTTTAATTTTCCTTTTTAAAGTGAACAGTCTTATTGGAACAAAATGATTCTTCCTTATCCAATACTGAGATCTATGAAGAAAAATTAGAAACTTCTTAAAGATGACAAAGTGTTAAAGGTAAGATGCTATTAAGTGTGGGGGGAGGCAAACAAACCAGTTGTTTAAATCATTTTATTCTATCTTTAGAACATTGAAAGAGAAAGAGGTAAGAGGGTGGGGTCACATATTCACTTATTTCAGCATTGTTACTACTGAAATTCATCTGCATGTTTGTGTATGTACTTTTGAGTCTAGCTGATGCAGTGAAAATTACATGAAATTGTTCCCTTTCCTTCAGGGAATTATAATCTAAGTGCTAATAGCAAACTGATAGTTTATGTAAAATACTATGACTATAACAGAAAATTTCAGCTGACCGTTGCCTGGACAACAACCCTACTTTATCCGGCATAAAAAGGCATGCACATGTTACTTTTAAAACTGTTGTTTTAAAAGTAATTTACGCAGGTAAATAAAACTTGGATTCCGGAGTCATGCTGAAAATCTTAACAACCTTGTTCTACAACTCATTGTTTTAAATTTTTATTGTGATCTAATTATAGGCTGATAGAAAGATGCAAAAATAACACAAAGTATCCCCTTATTTTGCTCCTCTTATTCCCCCTAATGTTAACATTTTATAGAAAAATCCTCATTTTTCCCATAAAAGCATAGAACCTTCCTCTTAGAATTTTGGGAAGATAGAAAGATAATGTACAAAACACAGCATCTGGTATGTAGAAAGTGTTAAATAAATATTAGTCATGGTTAATTATTTTGTTTTAAATTTACATGAGTAAAGTTTTGATAGAAATAGAGCATAAAAGGAAAAACAGAAGGTGAAGCTCCATGATCTGACTTTGGGCTCTTATGACTAACCAAGGTCATGATCAGAACCTAATGGAAATACATCTCAAACTGCGCCAAGATTTGGGTATGGAGTGTTTGGTGGGTAAAACCTTGGAAACCAACACCTGTGGGGAGTGAAAGACGCAGAACTGGATGGAGGGAAAAGTCAAGCTGTCGTGCTGTCACAACAAAAACTTCATCCAGTCCCAAGGAGAACTCAGAAGCTAGGGTGATAGTTCAGAATTGTCCTAAATTGAGGCAAGAGTACTGAGTACATTGCATTGGCTCTTCTTCAGATATGGGCTGTCCCCAAAGAGGGGCATCCGCTTGACAAGTTAGTTCTCTTGAGAACAACTTAGAGAGAGAGAATCAGTTGAGAGACATTGGCTATAAACTCTCCCAGCAGCTGATGTACTTCAGTTCTCAGGGAGGTTTGGGGACATGAACAGTGGTATCCACAACCAACTACTCATGAAAAACTTTGTGTGGGCAGAGCTTATTCATGGCACTGAGTCAAAACTACATGATCTATTTTATTCGATGACAGAAATTAAAAAGATAAAATAAAATCTACTTATTAACTCTCAAAGTTTTTAAAGCATTCGTCTTTTGTTACGTTTTGCCATGCTTTTATGCGTTTGTTTGTTCCTAACCTTCAGAGAGCAACAATTACTAATATAATATGGAGTAGCACAGCATGTGTTAGAGAAGAAGAGAGCCTAACTCCTTCTCTCTTTCCAGAACTTCGACCTACTAAAGATCCTAAGTATTGTAAGCTTTGGTATCATTCATAGATGCTAATTCCTATGGATTCAATACAGATAGTTTTTCTCTCAGCGGGCAGTGTGATGTTACAATGCATTGATAATCAAAGACAAAAGTTGTTGGTGGTGGTTGTTATTGTTTGGTTATTGGTCGTGTGAGGCCAAAGGAAAAAAAAAAACGCGAAGGGGAAAGGGTAAAGACTTACCTTTATATGGGTGGGAGTTACTAATCTACAGAATAAATTTGGATTATACATCAAATGCAAATCAAGTTAGGGGTGTGAAAGGTAAAATTAAAGCCATAATTCTAACAGAATTTTAATTTCAGAGAAATCATGAGTATGACACACCCAGAGAGTCTGTACGAGTCCTGGAAGTGGTTTTTTTCTCTATTGCCAAAGCTAAATTATGAACTGGAACTCAAGAAGGCACTGCGTAATTAAATATAGGTGGTATACAAACATATTTTGAAATAATCTGATTGGTGATAGAGAACATATCCCCTCAAAACATTTCAAAAAACCATAAAGCTATAATCAGCTTCATTCTAAAAACATATAACTTGACTATACAGTTTATTTACTTTTATATAATACAGTCTGATATAATGTTACATGGGTTAAAGGTATTCGATTTATATCACCATGGAAAGCACACAATTTAGACGATGACCCAAATTCTGTTCAAATTCTCTTATCAGTATGTTCACTTTATTTTTATTTTAAACACAATAAAAAATTTACATGACACTATCAAGATAATGTTAAAAGCCTCACTGAAAATGTTTGAATTATTCAAATTGCACATACACATTTCTCATACCTGGCTTTGAAGTCTTTATTTTTTAATAAGATGCCTTCAGCTTTGTTCGTTTTTTTCTTGTCTTTTTATTTATTACTTTTTGTGATTTTTTAAAGTTAATTTTATTTTAAAGATGTGGAGTACAATTCAGGATGATGTATACAAGTGGTCATCATATAGGTAAAGTTTGGGCCTCTATTTGGTCCCCACTTTGCCTAGTTTGAGACCTTATTGGTGTTGTATCCCCCACTCTGCCTCCGGCTGTATCCAGCTACTGGCAATCCCTTTCTTATAGTATTATGGTAAATGTACAGGGTTCGCTTATGAGTGAGAACATGTGGTACTCTGTTCTTTGTTTCTGTGATAGATCACTGAATTTGATGGACTCAAAATCCATCCAAGTTGCTACAAAGTCCGTAGGTTTGTCCTTCTTTATGGCTGTGCCATATTCTGTTGTGGATATGTACCACTTTTTTTTAAATCCAGTCTAGTTTCAATGGGCAGCACGGTTGGTTCTATGATTTTGCGATTGTGAGTAGTGCTGCAATAAACATGCTTGTAAAGGTATCTTTTTTGTAGAATGATTTGCATTCCTTCAGATATATTCCCATAGGGAGATTGCTGGGTCATATGGAGGGTCAATTTCTAGTTCTTTTAGAAATTGTCACACTGTTTTCCATAGAGGTTGAACTAGCATTCCCACCAAACAACATCTTTGCCAGCATCTGTTGTTGCCTATTAAGGATGGTCATTCTTCCTGGGGTTAGGTGTTATCTCAATGTGGTTTTGAATTACATCTCCCTGAAAATTAGTGAGGCCGAGCACTTTTTCATGTCTGTTGGTTGTCTGTACATCTTCTTTTGAGAAGTGTCTATTCATGTTTTTTCCCCACATTTTAATGGGGCTATTTGGTTTTTTTCCTTTTGGCAAGTTTGAGTTTTTTGTAGATCCTGGATGTTAGGCCTTTGTCAGATATACAGTTGGTAAATATTTTTTCCTATTCTGTGGGCTGAAGTAAAGTCCTTAGAAATTTGTTTGGTGTACTCTATGTAGTATATTCTGGGTATTTGAAAACACGCTAAGATTGTTAAACAATATAGAGGCAGCTGTAGCTACATTCTAAGAATGTTTGAATTGAAATGTATTGGAAGAAAATTCAAACTTTTTCTTCAATCTTTCTGAATTTTGCTACCCAGCAGGTTTCCCCTCTAGAAAAATAATTCCTACTCTGCAGATTACGTTCACCAAAGAGCTGTAAACCTATTTACAACCTTGTTTAAGCAGAATTTACATACAATAAATTTCACCATTTAAAATGTACAGTTTGATGAGTTATGGCAGATGAATATTATCATGTACCCACAACCATGATCAAAATACAGAAAACTTACATCATCACAAAATGCTTTTCTCCCACTCATTTGCATGCCATCTTCTCCCCATCCCTGGCCTCAGGCAACCACTAATCTGCTTCTGTTACTATGCTTTTGCATTTTCTATTAGTGGAATCATACATCCATGTCCTTGATGTCTAGCTTCTATCACTGAGAATAATGATTTTGAGATTCATCCATATTGCTGTTGTATCAGTAGTTTGTTCATTTCCATTGCCAAGTGGTATTCCATCTATGGACTTAACACAATTGGCTTGTCTATTCACCAGTTGATGAATATTAACTACTGTGAATGTCAAGGATGAGCCTTTGTGTGGATGTTTGTTTATTTGTTTGTTTGTTTTCTTCTTGGATAGGCATGGAGTTATTTGGCCACAGGGTCAGTAGTAAGTTTAATGTTATAATAAACTGCCAACTGTTTTCTAAAATGGCTTTACCATCTTGAAGTTCCACCAACAAGATATGAATACCAATTCTAAACCAACACATGTCACGGTCAGTTCTGTTTGCTTCAGCCATTCCACTGAATGTGCGGTGGTACCTCAGTGTGGCTTTAATTCAAATTTCCTTCTTGACAAGTACTAGGTTTTTCACCATTAAGTATGATGTTATCTATAGATTTTTTGTAAACACATGTAATCAGTTTGAAAACATTCCCTTGTGTTCTTAGTTTTCTGAGAGTTCTTATTATAAAAGTGTTGCATTTTTTAAATTTCTTTTTAACATCTATTGAGAGTATCACATGGTTTTTCTCCTTCCTATTAACATGGTATATTTTCAGTTGTTGAACTCAATTTGAATTACTGAAATAAACTCCATTTGATTGTAATAAATTATCTTTTTCTTATCGCTAGATATAATTTTCTAACATTGCACTAAGAACATTGCATCTAAGTTCATAATGGATATCAGTCTGTCGCTTTTGAACTGTAACATCTCTGTTTGGTTTTGGTATCAGGATAACACACATAAAACACCTACTTTTGTCATCAGTATTTATCTGACCAGGAATCATGGTAACAGTTATAGAGGAAGCTGTCATCATAGCAGCAGAGATATCAGAGACGCCAAGAAAAAAACAGGGATAAATCTTCAAGTGTAGTTAAACAAAAAACCAGAAAGGTAGGGAACAACAATGTAGGAGAAGCAACTGCATCTTAGAGGTCAAAACAAGTAGTTAAACACTGTATTTGATCATGAAAAATAAAGTCCATTCCTAAGACAGAGCCTGGTTGCTCTCTAGCTTCTCTGACACTTCTTAGTGGGTTTTGATTGCTTTACACTGTGTTATAACTTAGATACAAAACATGCGGTCAGGGGCTGGGGGTGTGGTGGTTCAGCCTGTAATCCCAGCACTTTGGGAGGCCAAGGCCAGAGGACTGCCTAAGCCTGGGGGTTTGAGACCATCCTGGGCAACTTGGTGAGACCTCGTTTCTACAATAAATCACAAAAACTAGTCGGGCATGGCAGCGTGTGCCTGTAGTTACAACTACTTGGAAGGCTGAGTGGGAAGGATCGCCTAAGCCCAGCCGATCGAGGCTGTGGTGGTTGTGAGCATGCCACTGCATTCCAGCCTGGGTGACAAGAGTGAGACTCCAACTCAAAAAAAAAAATACAGTCAGGGACACTGTAGGTGAAGATTGGCTCTGTGCAAAGTGAAGCAATCAAGACCATTGTAGTTAGAAGGATACTCATACTAATGATACTTGGTCATGCTAATAATATATACTAATACTAGTCACAGTATTCATGCTAGTGGTAAAAATATTAACATATATATTTGCACATATATGAATATAACTGTGAATTTAGAAATACACAATATAGAAATGGCCTATACCAGATAAAGATGTACTTATATACAATAACATATCAGTATTAAAACAAGTTGTCAGTATATCACAGAATTCTCCAATAGATTGTAAGTTTGAGATTATGTAAACTGATTTCTATTTTTATCATTCTTAGAATTTTTCTTCAGCTTCATTCCCTGCTCTCAACTCTCCTGGAGACAAATTCAAGGATCAGTAAACATCCTCAACCTTAACCATTTCAGAATGGCATTCATTTATATTTTTTCCTTTGTTCTCCACTAGCAGAAGACTTTAAAACATAAAATATAAAATACATCTTCCATGTAAGTACAAAACTGGCCTAATAATTTTTAAGTTCAATTTTAAAAGTTCAAAATGCTAACAATGAAATATTGTGTTTCCAACAAAAATAGTGACATAATAAAGTAACCTAGAATGTGTGTTTGGGTTTAAAAAAAAAAAAAAAAAACTTAGAAGATAATAACCTGAATTTCATTCCAAGAAACTAGTTTTCAAAAGTTTATAATCAGATTTCATTTTGGCAAAAGTTGACAATGCTGTTTTGAAAATAATTTTGGGAAATAGCCCCTAAAGCAATTTCACATGGCAGTCCTGATAGAAGTAAGGGCAATTTTGTTACCACCAGGAACATTAAGTTGCTCTTCAGACCCTGAAATTCTGGGAGGCACTTGAATAATAATCATCTATGATTTTTTTTTAATTTTACATAGAAATATTTGTATTTAAACTGTTAATATTAAAATTTAAATATAAACTGAAATTGTCAATTCGACACTTTTAAGAAAGAACGTGTTGTGTCCCTAATCTACAGAGTTGATGTGTTCCATAAGCAGTTCTGGAAGGAGGCTGCACTCAGAGCATAAATTGGTATAGATTGCTTTGCTCGCACAGATAGGGACACAATATTTTCTGCTGAATGAAAAAGTTTGAAGGCATAAATCAAGATAAAGCAATCATCTGACAGAATTACAAAGAGGCCCTATACCTTTTTCTTAGTGAACGTTATGTGACACATTGATTTTCCACTAAAGATAAAAGCCAAAATCATGTGCCATCAATATAAAGCAAGCAAAAGTATTTGGTTCAATATGTTATAGTACTTAAAAAAAAAAAATCTGATGAAATGAGAAATAGCCTTATTTTCCTATTTACTAAAGTAACAGAGAAAAGGCAAATCTGAAATGTTTCACATGATTAAAACAAGTCTGGATCAGCAGAGATAGACATTCGAGAGACATTTCATAGAGTTTACTTCTAGAGTATGAACAATATGTCTGAGAGGAATAAACTCCTTTTTTGTCTACCTAGATACAGAGTGACTGAGAAGATTTGTATCAGCTGTGTTATTTGAAACTATAGTTTTTAATAAAATAATTCAGCCCTGATCTAATGTACTTTTCTTCATACCACACCTTCACACATGTATATTTAAATGCTTCCTATGAAGGATAGCAGGGCAGCTATTAGTGTATCAGGCACTTCATACAAATCCCAAAATAGCAAGTGAATTCCACAGCTGGCATTTCAGCCCCTTTCAGAGTCCTTCAGCCGGATAGCATCTCTCCACAGCAAAATCTGCAAAATCGAACACGGCAGCCCCAGAAACAAGTCTGTGTTTCTCACTCTGTTATACCAAACCTAGCCAGAAAGCAGGGTGGAGGGATTCTGCAGTATCTATGGGTAGAAAGGGCTCAAATGGTTGGCATATGTGATACCAGGGAAATGGGAGGGAGGGAAGAAGGAGATAGTTTTATCAAGTTTCAAAACAGTCCAAAGACTGAAAAGGGTTAAGGGACACACTGGAATTAAAGTAATCACATTCATATGTGGTACTTAGTATTTTCTTACCCTTTTTGTTAATCAGTGATAATTTTTTAAAAAATTGTTCCTCCAAATCCATCTGTCTTTCTTTTTATCTTCCTCCTTCTTACCTCTCTTTCTTTCTTTCTTTTCAATATGGATTATACTAGTATCTGTATATTATTATAATATAATGTATACTATCATATAAATATATAATATATCATTATATATACATATTAATGTATCCATACCAATGTATATTATGTATATAATAGCATACTTTAATTTTCAAGATTTTCTTGTATATTTACAATTAAGATAATCCATAATAACATTATAATTTTGGAGAGTAAAAAAATCAGAAGCTATTTAGTATTATGGAAACCATAATGAATCTAACAGAATTTAAATGATGACTTTATTAAAAATTTGGTGTGTTTTCTGGGCCATACATGCTTTAATGACCTCTGCCTAACATTTTCTTCTCCCATTCTCTAGTTATAGGTTCTTCATACTGGAAACTGAGTTTTCCATCAGAGTTAGATGAAGAGGTGACATAATAAGTTGTGGTTACATTTTGAATTCAGTTCAAGACAGTTGATGAGAAACCCAAGGTTGGGAAGCAAGATTTAGTATGTCATTCAATAAGCAACAAATCTGAGCATTGCTCACACAGGTCTCATGCCTGCAAACTTCTTCCAAAACCATTCAGTGTAAAATCTAGTGATCTATACACCCTTGGAATAAAAAAAGGTTACATGTAGCCAAATATATATTTTATACTTTCAGTATTTATATATATAATTTCAGGGAAAGTGGAATCAACTTAACATTATTAAATATGGTCCTACTTTATGTACAACATCACTTCAGAAATATTTTATTTCTAGAAATATGGGAAAACGATGCACCATTTAAAAGAACACCCCATAAATGAAAAATAAATAAATTATGATTATAACAAAACTTTTAAAATTATGCCATCCCTTTCACCAAAAAATCCACCTGGGAATTCTTTTTTTTTTTTTTAATTATTGAAGGATGGTATGAGAACACAATAGAATCCTTTAAGATTGAGTCAGAAGGTTCTATAACACTGAGAGATTTTTTAGTTGAAGAATCCTCATCTCTACAATAAATAAAAAAAAATGGGTGGTAGCTCATGCCTGTAATTCCAGCTACTTGGAAGGCTGAGGTGGAAGGATCGCCGGAGCCCAGCTGGTCGAGGCTGTGGTGGCCGGGAGCGGTCACTGACAGAGTGAGACTCCATCTCAAAAAAAAAGAAAGTCCATATCCCTTCCTCAGGCCTACCTCATATATAAGATATACACTTCAGAAAAAGAGGCCATGTTAAGAAAAAGGGAGCTGAAGAGTATGAAAGCTTCACTATGGTGCCAAAGAATTCATAAGTTGAAATTAACTGGGTTTTTGTGACACTTCTCAGTGATTGCCATTAACATTTACTCATGCCAAGGAACTCAGTCCTACAAAGGGAAAGCAAAAAAGAGACAGATTTCCATTTTGTATAAGAAAACATGTTTTGTTAATGTATCCAGAGGTAAGATTGAGAGCCACATGAAGCAATAGGTTCTCAGAACTGGAAGTACCAGAATACATCTAGGTCAAATTCTTAAATAGAAAGCCCTCAAGCTAATTTTAATGCTAAATTATTTTTAAAATGCAGTGTTCTATGAGAAAACATTTGTAGTTAACCAAGCTGAAAACATTCAATAATAGATACTTTTGTGAAATAGTTATTTTTCACTCTGTACCTTGACTCTCATTTATGTGTAAGCAAAAATGTGACACATAGTTGAGACCAGATATAATACAGAATCTCCTTGTTAGAAATTGCCTTTTCAGAAGGTCAGTAGTATGTTCAGAAAATAAGAGTTAAAACTGCCTTAAGAAGTTATCCTTGGAAATTTTTTTTTAAATACTGATAAAGAATGCTTTTTCTCTCATTTTCATTCAACAGCCTCTACAACTAAACATAACTCAAATGCCTTTCCCTGTTGACATGCGATTTCTCCATGTCCCTCTATATAGGGTGTCCTATAACAAAATATTTTTGTCTTTTTTTTATGGAAATCTCATGCTAGTGGCACAGAATCAAGAGAAAGTGAGACTTCTTATCTAAAAGGCATTCTGGGAAAAGGAATTATCAGTGAGTTCTAAGAAATTCTAAGAAACCTTAAAAAAAACACAGAAAGTGGCCAGACTCAGTGGCTCAGTCTGCAATCCCAGAACTTTGGGAGGCTGAGGAGAGTGGATTGCCTGAGCCCACGGGTTCAAGACCAGTCTGGGCAACTTGGCAAGACCTCATCTCTACAATAACAAAAAATAAAAATAAAAATAAAAATTAGCCAGGCATGGTAGCATGCACCTGTAGTTCCAGCTACTTGGAAGGCTGAGGCAGAAGGATCACTGGAGCCCAGCACATTGACGCTGGGGTGGCCATGAGTGTGCCACTGTATTCCAGTCTGGGCAACGGAGTGAGACTCCAACTCAAATAATAATAATAATAATAATTAATAATAATAATAATAATAATAATAATACAGCAAGCCTTACTGAACACATTGGTTGAAACCAACTTAGATAAAGCAGTGAGAATTCTCCAGAAAAAATATGTAAGTTTACTGTCTAGGATTTAAAATTTTAAGACTACTGATCCAAGAGCAATCTAGGATTACCACTACAAAAATCTGTATTGGACACAGAGTTTTAGTGATCGAGTTAATTACATTCTTCTGATGATAGTATTCTGGAATAAATAATAAAGCTTTCTTGTCACATCTGAATATATCCCATAATTAAATTGTCAGATCACAGATCTACAGGCACTATTTCTTCATCAGATCCATACTTTCAAAATTACATCAGGTGAAATGAGAAATATCTAAGAAAATGGCCTTTAAGAAAGAAAAGATGTTGATATACCCTTAATGTTCTTATACAAAACATTTATCTGCAATATTCTAAAGGACTTACAACCAATTTACTGTTTAATAATTTAGCATAGTATGTTATATAATTAGTATGAATGAACATTGCCACAATTAAGCACATTTCAAAAACGATTGAAATCCTCAGAAATTATAACATGCCATTATTCTCCTCCATAAGACTGTTACACCATAATATTTTGCAACACGAGAATCTAAAAATTCCCTCTAAAATTTAGTTAGAAAACATGGGAAAAAATATATACAATTTCACAGGATTCATATAATTCTTAAATTAGCCTTTTAGAATAAATATTAATAAATCATTCTCACTTTCTATGGCACATAAAGAAACATATTTTTCAGACTACCAGGGTAGTATGGGAGCAGTAAAAAAAATTATTACATGACTAACTTATGATCTTACTTGAAAAATGGTGTACTCGAGGAATCGGTGGAATTATTAATCTTTGGGCTGCTATATATTGAATCTGAAGACCAAAATATTTAGGGCACTATTATTTAGTTTTTCAGTAGATCTCCTTAGTCATTTTGTTTCTTATGTAATATGTAATTATGTTTAATTATGCAGATACTATTGATAAAAAGCATTACAGTGTCATGATCATTGTGTTTGGATCCAAGAAACCTAGAGTCTATTTTTTTGTTCTTAAATACCTGTAAGATACTAAAGACAGTTCTGAGTTTAATTTCTCTATCTGTAGAATAAATGGACTACTTAACTCCTTTCTGCTTATAAGTTTTCTAATTCTATGACTGAACTTCCACCTGAAAAACAAAGTCTATCTCCTGTATAAATTAATGACAGAAGTGAAGAAATGCCTCATGAAATTAACCATGCAAATATTTATAACAACTGCCCAGAGGGTTTTAAGTGCAAGTGTCACAGGTTTGAAGCACTCAAGAAGTAAAAATAAGAAACATAACAATCTTCACACTTCCAAAGAATACTGTAATCATTTATATAAACACAGTAGTCTGTTCACAAGAGAAAAAGAGAGGCAAAGACTTAGCATATTCAGAGTCCAACTAAAACTTTACTACTTGAATAAATCAAAGTCATAGTCAAATAAACAGGATAATTTTAGATGAAGCACATCTTTATTTGATATAAAAAGCAAATAACAAATCAAAGAAAAAATCAGTAAACAGATCAATTATTAAAATGAAAATAAAAGTTAAAAATGATTGAAGCCTCTTATGAATGTGAGCCAATCATTGTTTAAACAATTTGAAATACTAGCTCCAAATTTTCTAGTCACTATGGAACTACTATGAGCACACAAGAAAAAAGAAAACAAAAATATGCATAAAGAATGATGAAATGAGAAATAGCCTTATCTTCCTATTTACTAAATACAGTCAAATCATTCAATCAAATAGTCATTCAATAAACATTTACTGCACATCTTCTGGGTACCAGATATTGTCCTAGGTGCTAGGGCAACAAAGACATGGTCCCTGTATTCAGTGAGCCAACAGCAAAGTAAACAAGTAATTGTAAAGACTGCATAATAAAACTGTATCAACAAAGGGCACAGAAAAATGAGTGGCCAATCCCCTCTAGGCATATGGAGCAATCAGAGAAGGCTTCAGAAAAAGTCACACAAAATGAAGTAACACAAAATGAAGTAAAAATCTGAAAAAGATGAGTGGATATTTTCCAAGCATGCTTTGAGGGAGAAGGTACAGGTTGCAGAGTATTCTCAAGTGCTTGAACTCAGTACATTACTAGCAACTCTTAATACACAGGAAGCAGGAGTAGATGTGGGAATGGGAAGCAAGCAGAAATATGGGGAGTAACATAGGAATTTGGACTTTACCCCATAAATCATGGAACACTACTAACGGGTTTTAGTAAGATAATACCAAGACCAGACTTGCCTTTCAGAAAACACAATTTCCCTTCAGTGAGTAGGATCAAGAATGAGGGCAGCAAAGCCAGGTGGAGGGGACTATGGCAACTAGCTATAGGTGGAGATGAAGGTCTAAGCTACATTGACACTAATGAGGAGAAAAAATGTTAGAGATAAAAAAACATGGACATGGAGGGAGGGGAAGTGAAGGGAAAGAAGAAAAGAAAGGGGAGAAAAGGAAGAAGAAAGGAAGGAAGGAAAAAGGAGGAAGGAAAGACAAGAATGTGGGAGAGGAAGAAAAAAATAATGAGGGAGAAAAAGATGTTATATTTCATAATCAGCAGAAGCTACCTTGAGGAAACTTCATTTTTTAATACTCTGCCTTTCTCATATCACTGACAAAGAAAAAGCCTGAATAAGTGCCTGGAGGCAGAAAGAACAGATAAGGCAGTCACCCTGTCTGTGAATATCTGCCAGGACCTCCAAAACTTATGGAAAATGCATAGTCTGAAAAAAAATACGCATGGATTTCAAAAATTTTATGCACCACATTAAACTCACACTGACTCGTTACAACATGTCTGAACAGAATCTAGTATGAGACACTAAGAAGGATAAGATATTAGTTTGAACAGTTCCTATCAGAGCAATATGAATTCTGCTAAAATTGAAACAAACTTCCCTTTTTTTCGTGAAGTTTGGGTGGAAGAATGGTGACATCTTTAATACTTTATGAAAAGTCATGAGGACAATGCCCCCAAAGAAATCAGCAGTTTACACATGAATAACCCATTTTAAGAAAAGATGAGTCAATGTCAAGATGAAGCCCCCAGGGACAGACCATTCACATAAATGAGGAAAAAAAATAATCTTGTTCATGCCCTAATTGAAGAGGACCATCA
Organism: Carlito syrichta; assembly: GCF_000164805.1. Classification (NCBI taxonomy): domain Eukaryota; kingdom Metazoa; phylum Chordata; class Mammalia; order Primates; family Tarsiidae; genus Carlito; species Carlito syrichta. Next base: position 485,756 of record NW_007233073.1, read on the forward strand.
ATTAACAAACGCAACAATAGCCAACAACATAGACATCTCTACTGACCTAGCTTACACCACTCTGACAGAAAAATTAAAGTTGAGCACTTTCCTCTGGATGGGTGCCAAAACCATTGAGTCCAGAGCAGCTGCCGACAACAATATAGCTTTCAATGGAAATTTTATAGATCCTGAAGCATTTCTTTGAAGAATTGTAACAGAAGATGAAATATCACTTTGCCAGTTTGATCCTGAAAACAAAGCACAATTGAAGCAATGGCTACCAAGAGGTGAAGTGGCCCAATCAAAGCCAAAGCAGAGCAGTCAAGAGAGAGGGTCCATGGCAACAGTTTCTTGGAACGCTCAAGGCACTTTGGCTTGTTGATTTTCTAAAGGGCCAATGATAACATCTGCCTATTATGAGAGTGTTTTGAGAAAATTAGTCAAAGCTTTAGCAGAAAAAAGCATGGGGAAGCTTCGTCAGAGTTCTCTACCTCTACCGTGACAATGTTCCTGCTCATTTCTCTCATCAAACAAGGTCAATTTTGTGAGTTTCAATGAGAAATCATTAGGCATCCACATTATAGTTCTGATTTGGCACCTTTGACTTCTTTTTGTTTCTTAATCTTTAAAAAAAAAAATCTGTAAGGACAACCATTGTTCTTCAGTTAATGTAAAAAAGACTGCATTGACATGGTTAAATTCCCAGATTCTCAGTTCTCTAGAGAAGGACTCAATGTCGGGTATCCTCACTTCAAAAGTATCTTGACTCTGATGGACCTTGTGTTGATTAATAAAGTTTATAATTTGTATGTTTTTAATTACATTTTTTTCAAAAACTTTTTGAGTCCCCTCATACAAATGGGTACTTACAAAATAAGCTAAGAGTCTTATTCAACTGACAGGAAGTTTTGTGCCATCTAAAATTATCTTAGGTAACTACAGACTATGTTGGAAACGTTGAACCAAAAATCACTTAGAACAACTTCTGCTATGACCACAATGGAGTAACAGGACTGGATTTGCTCTCTTTCCTGAAACAACCAAAAAATGCCTAAAATATATGCAACTCGAATTTGCAAGACATTGTAAATCAGGCAACAAAGATGGCAACCCCTGAAAAATTGGACACTCACATAAGGTGAGCTGGACAACTGCTCTGGAGTATCTTTGGAAATCTTCAAAGCCACTACCCTGGGAGAGGAGACCAGGAGGAGCTCATTAGTCTCCCTGAGTCGAGGGAACAGAGATGAATCCAAGGAAACCATGGTGGTTACAGTTTCAGAGTTTTAGACATGAAGGAGCTACACAGAGAGAACTCTAGGACTCTGCAAAGGGTCCCTTTAAAGTATTAAGCTGAGTATTCACCAGGGTAGTCATCTGCGGAAGATACCTAAGGTTGGGGAAACAACTCCCAGAAAGGATTAGAGGTAACAGAATGTGAGCTTCCAAAGGTCCAGGAAATGTGCTTATTTTACCAGCTGATCTAAAAGAACTTCAAGATTCACAAGGCATGGGTGGGGTACACAGAGGGTCTTGCCTCTGAAGTAGGGAATAATTAGCCTTAAACTGAATACTGATCTGATTCCACCTAATACATTTTAAAAGCAAAACCAAAAAGAGTCCAACCTCTTTCCAACTAATAAATGCATACCAATACAAAGATCATATATATACATATATACTTGATTACTTGATCAAGCATGTTTATGTGTGTGTGTGAACAAGCGTGTGTGTGTGTGTGCGTGTGTGTGTATACACACACATATATATATATATTTCTTGGTACTGGAAATATACTTTCTCCAAAAGAGTGTGTGTGTGTGTGTGTGTGTGTGTGTGTGTGTTGTGTGTGTGTACATACATATATTTCCAGTACCCAGTAAGGTAAAATTCACCATATGTGATACCCAGACACAAATTAGCAAGAATAAAAAATTAAAAAGCAGAAAAATATGGTGGTCAGTAATAAGGAGAAAAGTCATTCCATCAAAACTAACCCCAAACAAGTATAGATGTCAAAATAATAAGTTAAGCACATTAAAATACTTATTCAAACATTCTACAAGTTCTAAAATAGAGACATGCACAATGTAATAAAGTCCCAAATCAAACTTTAGAGAAAATTTGCAAAATATGAGATGAAAAAAAAACATACTGAAGAGGATTAATATTACACTAAGCATTGAAGAAAATAGAAATTACTTAAAATACAAAATTAAAAACAGAGCAGAGCAATAGTAAACAGTAAAATTCAAGCTGCTTAATGTATATATAATCTAAGTTCTCAAAGGAGAAGAGAGAGAAGAGGGAAAATCTTTGGGAACTTTGAGTTAGGCAAAGCTTTCTACAATATGATCCAGAAGCATGATTTATAAAATAATATGTTAATAAGACGAACTTCATCAAAATTAAAAAAGAATCCACTTTTCAAAATAATCTATTAAAAGAGTGAAAAAGATGAGCTACAGACTGGGAGAAAATATTTTCAATTCATATATCTGATAAAGAACTTGCATCTAGAATATATAAAAAAGCTCAAAATTCAATTATTAAAAAATAAACAGTGTAATTTAAAAATTGGGTTAAAGCTGGGCTCGGTGGCTCAGCCTGTAATCCCGCACTTTGGGAGGCTGAGGTAAGTCGATTGCCTGAGCCCGCGGGTCCGAGACCCGCCTGGGCAACTTGGCGAGACCTCATCTCTACAATAAATCAAAAAAATTAGCCGGGTGTGATAGTGTGCGCCTGTAGTTTCAGCTACCTGGAAGGCTGAGGCGGAAGGATTGCTGGATTCCAGCAGGTCGAGGCTGCAATGGCCGGGAGAGGCCACTGCACTCCAGTCTGGGTGACAGAGTGAGACTCCAACTCAAAAAAAAAAAAAAAAAAAAATTTGGGTTAAAGACAGACATTTCAAAGGAGAAATTTGTTTTGTAAACAAGCACATGAAAATATGTTCAACATAATTAGTGCCTAGGGCAAGGCAAATTAAAACCACAATGAGATGCCACTACCTATTTTTAAATAGCTAAGATTAAGAAGATTCATAATAATAAGCACTGGTTTGAGTATGGAAGAAATGGAAATCTCATGCACGGCTGATGAGAATGTAAAGTAGTAAACTTTGAAAAACAGTTTAAGACTCTCTTTAAAAAATGTTAAATATTCTTCTGCCATATGATTTGGGTTTTCCCCTCCTGGGTATTTACCCAAGAGAAGTAGAAGTAGATATAAAATATATATACACAAATGTTCACAACTGATTTATTTATAATTGTCCAAACTAGAAACAGTTTGAATACTGAGCAATAAGTTAATGAAAAAATATGCTTTATCCAAATGAATTAATACATACCATAATGTGAATGAATATCAAAGTAATTGCGCCCAATGAAATAAGTCAGATAATAAAAGCACATATTGTATCATTTCATTTGTATAAAATCTTAGGCTACGTAATTAGTATATGGCAACAGCAATTCTGTGGGTGCTTGGGGTTAGAGGTGAAGGGTCAGAGGGATGTATTAGAAAGGGCATGAGGAACTTTCTGAGGTGAAGTCGATTTCCATTTTCTTGATTGTGGTGACAGTTTTGAAACTTTCCATATGTGTAATTTATTATATGCCAATTATACTCATAAAACTTGTAATAAAAATCAGCTAAAAATTTCATATGTAATTATTTGCTGAGCCTTTACTGTCCATGCCACACGTGAGCACATTGACTAATTATTTCAACTGACATTAACAAGTAAAACAATTTCTGTATATTTTCATGTATAACTTAATTCTGTCCTAGTTATTACATTTTAAGTGAGTGATCTTGGAAAATCTTTGATTTTTTTATTTTAAGCAAACATTTAGTGAGTATTATCAGTTGGGTACCATGAAAGATAATTCCACCTACAATATCACATTTAATGAAAATGCCGGTTGCTACAGCTGCTCTTTCTCAGAATAGAAACCAGGTATATCCATTAATCAATGGAGAAAAATAACCTGTTGCTTAAACCAGACCTCAATGTGTTCTCCATTGAGGCATGTACAATGCATATGTGTGATTTTTTGAAGCTTTCAAAAGGTTGCCTGAAGCTAAGTTCTTGGCTGCAAGACTGGTAACTAGATTTAGACATTTAGATAGAGTGTTTTAAGTTTGGGCAACTGAAATAAGTTTAGTAAATACAAAAAGAAAAAAAAAAGCTTAGCCATGGACAAGTAAGAAGTTTCTTCCAGTACATTTATTGTACTATTTGACTAACAGGTGAAAGAACAAATATCCAAGCCTCCTCCACACTATTGGTTATATGATATGATGATATGCCGAAAGAAAATGAATATGAATCAGTTACAAACTATGAGTTCTAGTCACATTTCAGGTTTGCTGCTCACAAGCTATTTGACCAGGGATAAGCAAAAACCTGTAGGCTTTCTTCTTTGAATCTACAAAATTTGCAAAAACAGTCCATGACTTACCAAATCCAGGACATTGTTGAGAGGGTTAAATAAATAATATATGTAAAAGTTCTTTATAAAACTATAACACTCATGTACTTTTTTTTTTTTTTTTTTTTTTTTTTGAGTTGAAGTCTCACTCTGTCGCCCAGACTGGAGTGCAGTGGCCACTCCCGGCCACTGCAGCCTCCACCTGCTGGGCTCAGTGATCCTTCTGCCTCAGCCTTCCATGTAGCTGGAACTACAGGCGCGCCTTACCATGCCTGGCTCATTTTTTGATTTATTGTAGAGATGAGGTCTCGCCAAGTTGCCCAGGTGGGTCTCGAACCCGTGGGCTCAGGCAATCCATTCACCTCAGCCTCCCAAAGGCGCAGGACACATACATATTTTAACTTGACTGAAGCATGCTTGACTTTTAGGAGAGGGAAGGTGAGATTTGGAGTCAAGAACATTCCATTAGGAGTTTGGAGACCTGTATTCAAGCTCGACCTCTTCTTCAGAGAAGATGGATAGTTTTTGAATAAAGCCTGGATTTCAGTTGCATAGCTATAAAATGTTAGAATAAAGTGAAACATGCAAAATCACAGATTTAAGTGTCTGTGCTTTTTAAAAAATGTCAGAGATTATACAAACTCTCTCCGTCCCCTCCTTCCCCATGTTTTTTTGTTTTGTTTTGTTTTGTTTTTCAGTAGAACAATTACTTAGAGTCAGAAGGACCTGCTGCTCGTTCCAATGCTATGTGTTCATCTGCAGAAATTTTAGTCACGAATTATTGGGGGTAGTCAAGGAGGAAACAACTTAAAGAGCTTTGGCACACCCTTAATTAAATGATAAATGTGTGTCAAAGCAACTTTGATAATATCAAATTCCACATACTTTTAACTCACAAATATAGTGATCTTTCCTATCCCTCAGACATTCTGATGCATTTCAAATACTCATTAGAAAAATCATTATCCATACCTGAAAAGGCTGCCTGCTGGAAATGTTGAGGTGTTTCCTTATCCACCTGTTGCCTTGATTCCCAAATATCTGCCACAGCAGCTGTCCCTTTGTGTCACTCCAGATTCGCTGGTAGATAGCCAACTTATAAATGTGCTTTCCGAACATGTGGTAATAGAGGCGGAAGGTGCAGCCCATTGCATCAGTGGCATTGAGGATCGGGCTGAGCAAAGCAGCATTGTCTTGAAAGACCTGTGGCTCTGAAGATTCTATGTAGAGATAGTGTCCTTTAGCTGTGCCCAAAGTATTATCCTTCATTGGCCCTGTATTAAGCGTTGAGGTTGGACCCTGGTTTCTGGTCCAATCAAAGTCATCTTCTGTGTATTGTTCCCAGTTACAAATTCCATTTTCAAAGCTACATTGCAGTTCAGGTGCTGAAATTTGCATTAAATAATGGCCAAAGGTAATTAAAGACAAAAATAAATAAAACCATATTGTTTCTATTAATTTTAAAACAATATTAGATATTTTACTTATGCCAAGGTAAGTCATTTTAATTTTAAAACACTGAAGTTTTAAAAATAGTGACTAAATCCCATATAATACATCAAAGTAATAATATTTTATGGACTAAAGATGGAATAGCTTTGGTGATTTTTTCCAAATGTTTTTCATGCTCCACTTCTGTTACCATAACTGCAGGCAAATGATCATGGCCCCATGCCTGGCTCACTGTGACAAACATCTGGCTCAGTAGATTTCAACCTCAGCTGAATGCTCTAATCACCAGGGATCATTAAAAAAACAAACAAACACACAAACCCCAAAGCCTAGCATTCACCTCCGCAGGTGTTGATTTAATTGCTTCAAGTGGTAAAGTCATACATCAGGATATTTTATAAGCTCCCTTGGTGATTCTAACAAGCAGAGCTGAGAACAATTGTACTTTCATGGGTCTCAAGTTTGAAGAATTACCTGGGGCTCCTGGTAAAATAGCTTACTTCATAGTAAAATCCCAAAACAGATACTAATTTATTAGATATTGAGTGCAGCCTAGAAATCCACATTTTTAGCAAGGCCCCAAGAACATACTGATGTAGGTGTCTTCCGGACCTCACTCTGAAAAAGTCATCCCTTTGGTTCTGTTCTGTCCAGCTCCAAGAGTCCCTACACACCAGTGCCAGAGGGACCTTCGATGGTAGTGTTAACATTTCTTTCTCTTGTCAAAATTCTTTAATGTGTGGTTATTTAATTTAAACCTAAATCCAAACTATTCTCTTTCAAACTCCATCATCCTCAAATTAAAATGACACCCTGTACATTCCCCTCTCCCCTTCTCCTTAGCCTGCACCTCAGTCCCTATGTAGTCTGAACACCTCATTCCCCTCCTCCATATCTGTTTATGCCTCACATTATGTATGTGCCTTGCAGATTCTTTGCAGTGTCTCACTACTGGTGGCCGTTTCTTCTCACTGGATTGTAGCTCCTTTGAGCTGGAGTTTTTAACCCTCTAACTTCCTTCAGTCACTAGACCAAATCAAAGACCTACAAAGAACTGATTACAACAGTCCCATCTTATCTGATGTTTTGCCTTCAGCTGTTTCAGTTACCCTCGGTCAACCATGGTGTAGTCGGGAAATATGATATGGAGAATTTCGGAAGTAAACAATCAATAAGTTTTACATTGCAGGGCATTCTGAGCAGCCTGATGAAATCTCAGGCATCACAAATAGTAGCTGTCTGGGTTATTGGATTGACTTGCAGGATTGCAGAGCTTGTGTTTAAGTCACCCTTATTTTACTTAATCATGGTCCCAAAGCACAAGAATTACTATTGTTCTATTTTATTATTAGTTACTGTTATTAGTCTCTTACTGAACCCCATTTGTGAGTTAAACTTTATCATAGGTATGTACGTATAGGAAAAAACATAGTATATATAGGATTTGGTACTGTCTGTGGTTTCAGGCATCCACTAGGGATCTTGGAACATATCCCCTGCAGGTAGTGGGTACCACTGCCATCCCTTATCAATTTGAACAGTCTACCTAAATTTGTCGGGTAATACAGAAACATGTTCATTTTTCAAGATGTAAGGATATGGTGACAGCAAGTAATTTGCTTTAGAATAAATGTGATAAAAGGTACATTTGATAATATTTGGGCAAAGGGGATAGGATTTAGAATTAACAGTAGTTCCACATTTTAGCTTCATTTGCATAAGTTAGGTTTTTGTTTTTAAGTCAGCTGTCCTTTAACTATTCGTTTTAGTAGTGGCATTTGGTGCCAGAGGTGAGTGACTACCCTGAAACAAATAAAAGCTTATGTGAATACATGCAGCCAGGCGAGAACAAATCATCTGTCTTGGAAACCACAGAACAGGAGCTTAGACCTAATGAAGGGAACCAAGTGGGTAAATGTCAAGTGGGAGATGAGCTTTCTTTTGATATTTCCTCACTTGTGACTAATCAAGCCCAGCTGTGAAGTGAACTGGGGACACACGACGTACCCTTCAAGAGTTAGTCTTTGGCTGTGGAGCAGAAGGAGAATGGCAAGTAGCTGAGTTTTTGACATAAAACTGGCACAAAAGTCAACACATTTTTATATAGCCTGTCTTGGTGCTGATTGCACACTCAAGCTCATTCCTGAGGGAATATGTCTAGCTCCATCTTTCACTAAAAGATCACATTGCTAAACATATTCAGGACACTCCACATGAACTTCCAGATGTCTAATGCATACTATGTGGTAAAGTAATATGCCTCATTGAAAAGCTGTGAGAAGACCAGGTGTGGTGGCTCAGTCTGTAATCCCAACACTTTGGGAGGCCAAGACGAGAGGATTGCCTGAGAGCCTGGGGGTTCGAGACCAGCCCAGGCCACTTGGTGAGACCTCGTCTCTACAATAAATCACAAAAACTAGCCAGGTGTGGTGGTTTGCATCTGTAGTTCCAGCTAATTGGAAGGCTGAGGCAGAGGGATTTTCTAAGTCCAGCAGGTCGAGGCTATGGTGGCCATGAGCATACCACTGTACTCCAGCCTGTGCAACAAGAGTGAGACTCCAACTCCAAAAAAAAAAAGCTGAGAGAGAAACTGACATTCTAACACCACAACTCTGTATGCTGTCACTAATATGTAACCATAAGAAGTATTTTGATATTATCATTGTACTTCTGTAATCCTATCCTACTAAATTAATATTATGAAGTTTGAAGAGTAATTTGCTTATTTTTTGCAGCAGATTGACATTTTTTAGTGAATTGTATTTAAAAGGATTGAAAAAGATAAAAAGGTTTTCTAAATGTACAAAAATAAATCAGTCCTTAGGAAAAGTTACAGTTCTTATAATAGTCACTGTCAAAACCATCAATTTTAATTATATCCTCTCAAATATTAGTTGGGTAAATTTCATGAGATACATGGTAAATCTGATTTTAATATGGCTGACTTTAATATGCCTTTGATAATGTGTATCAAAGATTACATATATTGATTATACTCCACATTGATTTATGTGGAACATTTTAAATGTGTTCTATGACGTGCCAAGCATTCTGCAGTTGTACATTGTTTTATACTTAGTGTCCCAATTTAGTGAATGTAAATTTAACAAACGAAAGAATTTATTTGTCAAATACATTTCATATTCAAGATCTTGAAATTTAAGAATTGTTGCCAGGCTTGGTGGCTCAGCCTGTAATCTCAGCACTTTGGAAGTCCGAGATGAGTGGATTGCCTGAGCCCACGGGTTTGAGACCAGCCCAGGCAACTTGGCAAGATCTTGTCTCTACAGTAAATAAAAAACTAGCCAGGTGTGGTAGTACACGCCTGTAGCTCCAACTACTTGGAAGGTTGAGGCGGAAGGATCGCTGAAGCCCAGCATGTCGACGCTGGGGTGGCTGTGAGTGTGCCACTGTACTCCAGCTTGGACAACAGAGTTAGACTCTGACTCAAAAAAAACAACAAAAAAAAAGAATCGTTGCCATTTCTGGATGAGAAATCCAAGTCCAAGAAAAGATGCAAACTTTTTTTTTTCCTGACAGACTTTTGTGGATTTTACAAAAACAAATCATTATCTTTGGATACATTTTCAAAAATAAACGCAGGGGCAGGATTCGAGTTAACTGCAAAACATACACAATCATCAGATAATAGAAACTTTTCGGTCCTTTGAACCAGAAACCCAGGACTTACTCTTGACTCCTCTGTCTCTGCTCTGTAGAAATGAAATATCATCAAATGTCCTTCCTAAATATTTCCACAAAACCTCACTCCTCATCTTCATCACTGTCACTGTGATTCTCTGCCAACTGCTCTCCTTTGAACTACTGAATCCACTCTCCTTTAATCCATTCACTGCACTGCATCCACTGTGAAATTTTAAAATATGGCCATTTTGTTATATGACCCTCCTTCTTACAACTTCAAATGAAGAAAGTCTTCTTTAGCATGAACTACAGACACCCTGAATCTGGCCGATCCTACACCGTCATCCTTATGTTGTATGTTGTACCTTCCTTCCCCTTCCCCAACCATACCTGCTATCTTCCATTCTCCTTACAATCACACATCAGGGCTATTAGATGTATGCTTTGACTTGTTATTTTTCAGCTCTCAGCTAAGTAATCATCTCTAGAAATCTCAATGCCATTATTATTTAAAGTCACAGCACCCCTTTTTGCAGCTCCTGTCAAAGCCACCATTTTCTATTTCTTTTTTTTTGAGCTGGAGTCTCACTCTGTCACCCAGACTGGAGTGCAGTGGCCGCTCCCGGCCACCGCAGCCTTGACCTGCTGGGCTCTGGCGATCCTTTCCCCTCAGCCTTCCAAGTAGCTGGAACTACAGGCGTGTGCTACCACACCCCACTAATTTTTTGATTTATTGTAGAGATGAAGTCTCGCCAAGTTGCCCAGGAGGGTCTCGAACCCACAGGCTCAGCCAATCCACTCACCTCAGCCTCCCAAGGTGCAGGATTACAGGCTGAGCCACCGAGTCTGGCGTTTTCTATTTCTTTAATAAACATTAGATATCTATCTCCCCAATTAGACTATAAGCTCCATGAGGGCGGGGAACCTGTGTAGTTTTGTTTATCATTGTATCTTTATTATCTCATTAATACATCCAATAATAAATACTGATGACTGGACTAATAGACCACACAATGTTCATCAACTTGGGAACTATGCTTGACGTCATTGGTTTGATTGGCTAGACAACAGCGAAAAAACCATAGTCACCACTCTCAAAGTGAGTAAGAGAAGTCAAAAAATACAACTTACCACAGTCAGTCTCATCAGTGTGATCACCACAATCATCCACCAGATCACACAGCCGAAGTTTTTCTACGCACGCCTTGGTATGCTGACACCAGAAAAGATCTGGCCCATCACAACTCTCAGCAGGAAGGGGAAGAGTACAATTTTCAAATCTGATGTCATCAATAGCTGAGACCCCATCATAAATGCCAAGACTGACTTTATCTAGTGACAAATGGAAGGGCTGAGAAAGGCGCCCTAGCTGAATGGTTGCCTCCGACCAATGGTTACCCTGGTTATATAATACTCTCCAAAGTACTGTTGAATCATTGGATTTTTCCATATGTAGCTGCAGCTCAGCTGCTCCCACTGACAGGCCATAGTTATAAAACCTGAAAAAGAGCAAATGCAAGAAATGGAAGTGATTTATGGGATGAGATCAAATATTTAACCTTTAGGCTCTTCCACTCAGTCAACAGTTAATAATGAGTTATCACAATGGACACTTCTCTTTCCTGCAGTAATTGTGGCTGCCCGTTTGCAAGAACATATCTGCTGAGGTGAACACGATGTGGCTTTCACCACCCTGGAAAATGTTCTCAAGGAGCTCAGTGCAGAAGGGAAGAAGTAATTGTAATAAAATTGCAATCCACTGTGGAAGGCAAGTGTCCCTTTTATTGTAAGAAAGAAAACAACAAATACTGATAACATGCTCCCAAATAAAATGCAAATTGTGTGAATTTAATGCAATTACTATTTTTAAGAAATACCAAGGGTGAACCACATGATCTAATAAGTGCAGGAGAATGTCTGCAACCACCCAACCTCTAGAGTAATTGAGCATTGTTTTTAATATTTACCAGAAGGAAAGTATGCATTCAGGTCCTGTCTGCCTGAAAGTTGGGCTCTGGAGCTTAGCAATTTGGGACAAGCTGCTGCTTTTCTTCAGAATAAACATAAAATGCCCTATTGAGTTAAAAACAAACAAACACTCATTAACTTACTGAATTCTAAAATAAGATATCTGTCGCTTAGCCCTATGTTGAGTAATTCCATATCCAACTAAAATTAAAACTATACAACAACAACAACAAAATCAAAGTGACTGTCAGTCAAATTTTCTCTGATAAACACAGTACTGAAACAATTATTTACATTTAGGTCTAAGTGATACCAAAAACAATTGGTAGCTTCAGTTAATTAAGTCAAAACTATATCTATACTTCATCTGTACCACCCGTGAAGGAATCTTTCCATGCAGACAGCATAACTGTAATTGACAATGTTCAACTGTGTCCTGCTGTTTGTTGTAGTAACATAGAATTGTAACAGCTTCTCTTTCGCTTCTCAGGCTTAGCTGAACAGCAAAAAAAGTAGCTAGCAAGAGCCTCTGCTTGTTTCTTACCTTCAGCTGTGTTGAGAGTGTGATCCCAAGGTGGAGCCTGATGCTCAAAATCCACAGAAAGGTCACTCTGGGAGCTCCATATCCAGTCAAAATGGTCACCACTAATTGCTTCAAACCAACCACAGCTGTTTGCCTCAAAATCACACTTGGAAACTGAAGAACGAAAATGTGACTCTTATGTCGGCTCTCCACAGTGTTTCCACAATTTGAAAAGGTAAAGCTCAAATAGAAACAATCTTATTATGCTTCTCTAGGTATACTTAGAGACACATTTGAGAGAAAAATAAGAAGATCCTTTCTCATTTCAAAAGTGGAGTTGTGCTTTTCATACGGGTAATTGAGAGAGCAGAATTATCAATTTAAGGAATTCAGATTTTTTCCCCAAATAGTCTAAGAACCAGCATCATCAGCCCCATTGTTTATCAAATTGCCTAGGTTTGCTCAATTCATTCTGATACCCATTTTAGTCTCCCTGCTACTATTATGTCAACTGGAAGGTTTAATTGTTCCTACAGAGTATTTTACACTAAACCATGAATAGCAGCTACTTCTAAAGCATTTAATAGTATTTGAAAAATCCCAGATCGACTATATTTAATATAATGTGTACCCCAATTTTAATACAGTGTAATATTCCACAAAGCATTATATGTATTGCCTAATTTGTGAAGGGAGAACTAATTTGACCTATTTTTCAGGGAAATATGCAGAGAAATCAGTTAACTTCCACCATGATATACTGGAAGAGGAAGAGGGAACAGAGGAAGAAGAGAAAGAAAAAGAAAGAGAACCTATAATAGTAGTAGTATAGTATTGTAGCTAATAGTTTCTGAACCCTTTTGTAACAAACCCTATGCAGAATGCTTTTTTTTTTAATAGTTCTAACTTTCACAACATCTTTATGGAAAATGTATGATTGTTATTGGTGTTGTTTTACAAAGGAAGAAAAGAAGGTTTAGAGTAGTTATTAATTTAACCAAGGTCACATAGTTAGGAAGTTATAGATTAGGATCCAAATATTGTGATTCCTCTTTCTGCAACTGTTGACAATATCTGCTAATGTCATTACACTGGAAAAAGGATAAACCAAAAAGGCATCATCTAAATTTACCTAGCAATGACATTCAGCTATTACTACATAGACTAATGCAAAAATGAAGTTTCTTTCCATTGATGATGAGTATACTAGGATTCTTGACCTTTGACTATTTTTATTGAAGAATATAGTAATAAGCTGCACAGATATTTCCTTGTAAAAGAAATTAGAAAACAAGAAATGAGTTTAGGGACTAAAAGTATAAGGTAATCACCAAATGAGCTTATAAAATTTTTAAGTTGTAAGGACATTTTAACATAGTGATAAAATTATCATTTAAACCTAATGATAATTTCTATTTAAACAATGCTGATTCTACAGAGTGAAATATGGGGTAAGTAATACTACAAACACCTTCCAGTTTTTAGTTTTTATACATAATCTAATTCCAAAAATGTATTTGCTTTCTATAAAATTTCCTGACCCAAAATTTGGCCTGAAAAGTAAGTACATCTGAATCTTATCAAAAA
>NW_007233074.1:0-9227 GCF_000164805.1 Carlito syrichta
CATCTGCTAATGTTTCCCTGTGAGAACTTTTTTTCATCTAGGGAAACAAAAAGTCACTCAGGGAGTGATCGGGTGAATAAGGAGTGTGGGGTACAGGGGTCATAATATTTTTGGTTGAAAACTGCAGAAAACTTAACATGGTATGGGCAGGTGTGCTCATAAATCTCCCATCATGAAATGGGCACAAACACTTTGAAAGAATCTCTGGCTGGGCGTGATGGCTCACACCTATAATCCCAGCACTTTGGGAGGCAGAGGTGAGAGGATTGCCTGAGCTCCTGGGTTCAAGACCAGCTTGGGCAACTTGGCGAGAACTCATCTCTACAATAAATCAAAAATTAGCCATGCATGGTGGTGCATACCTGTAGTTCCAGTTACTTGGAAGTCTGAGGTGGAAGGATCACCTGAGCCCAGTAGGTCAAGTCTGCGGTGGCTGTAAGCAGTGCGCCACTGCACTCCAGCCTGGGCAACAGAGTAAGATTCCAACTGAAAGAAGGAAGGAAGGAAGGAAGGAAGGAAGGAAGGAAGGAAGGAAGGAAGGAAGGAAGGAAGACAGGAAGGCAGGAGGGCAGGAAGGGAAAGAAAGAATCTCCAAAAAGCAAATTCATTGAAGCTGAAACACAGCCTCTCACAACAACTTTAGCTGGTACACTGATCCCGATGAGTTCCCAGAACAGGGGAAGCCTGTACTACAAGGGGCCTGCCCTCCAAATAATAATTTCTTATTTTTGTTGAGTTCCCTCTCATATATCATAATATCACTTAGGCTCAGATATATTTAGAATTATATCCTCTTGATTAATTCGCCATTTACTTATGAGATGTTCCTGTTTTTTCCTGGTTTGCTCTGGTTAGTGTTAAGTGGTATCTGCTCTTTTATTTTTAACTGATTTTTATCTTTATATGTAAAGTGTATTTCTTACAGGCAATGTATAGTTAGGTCTTGCTGCTTTATCCAATCTGACATTCTCTATCATTTAAGTGGAGGTATTTAGACCACTTATATTTAATATTTAAGATTAAGATTTAATTTACCCTCTTTTATATTTTGTCTCATTTATTCTTTTTCCCCCTTTTCCTCTTTTTCTGCCTTCTTTTGTATTTGTTGCCTATTTTGATTATTCTATTTTATTTCTTATGTTAGATTATAGTTATAACTCTGTTTTGTTTACTTGGTGGTTGTTTTGGGGTTTATAATATACATTTTGACCTTATCACAATCTATCTTCGAGTAATATACTATTTTATGTATAGCATTAAAAAGTTACAGCAGTTTACTTGCACTTCCCTTGTGGCCTTTGTGCTGTTGTTATCATACATTTTAGTTCTATGTATGTTATAAACTTCACAATATATTGCTATTAGTTTTGCTCTAAATAGTCAATTATGTTTTCAAGACAAGAAAATAAACCTTTAATATTTATTCACAGCCAGGTGTGGTGGCTCAACCAGTAATTCCAGCACTTTGGGAGGCTGAGGCGAGAGGATAGCCTGAGAGCCCAGGGGTTTGAGACCAGCCTGGGCAACTTGGTGAGACCTCATCTCGACAATAAATCACAAAAACTAGCCAGGCTTGGTGGCGAGTGTCTGTACTTCCAGCTACTTAGAAGGCTGAGGCGGAAGGATCACCTAAGCCCAGCAGGTCGAGGCTGTGGTGGCCGTGAGCATGCCACTGCACTCCAGTCTGGGCAACAAAAGTGAGACTCCAACTCAAAGAAAAATTTACTCACATATTCATCCTTACCAGTGCTCTTTGTTTATGTACCTAAAATTTTCCTTCCATCTAAAAAAACGATTTCTTGTAATACAGATCTGCTGATGATGAATTCTTTTCAGCTTTTGTCTTTCTGAGAAAATTTTTATTTTGTCTTTGTTTTCAAAAGATGTTTTCATTAGGTCTAGATTGCTTGGTTGACAGGTTTTTTTTTTTCCTGCCTAATATTAAGATTTTCTCTTCATTTGTGGTTTTAAGTAATTTAATTATGATGTTCTATGATGTGTTCTTCGTGTTTATTTTGCTTGGAGTTTTTTGAGATTTTTGTATCTGTGGACTTTGGTTCGCATCATTTCTGGAAAGTTTTGGCCATCATTTCCTCAAATAGTAATTTTGTTCTGTGCCTATCTCCAATTACATGTATTTTGTTCACTTAGTTCACTAGTTTTTCTGTCCCCCCACAACCCCAAGTCATTTTTTTCCTGATTTATTTTGGATACTATTTATTGCTGTCTTCAAGTTCATAAGTCTTTTCTTTGACAGTGTCTAATTTCTTGTTCATTCCATTCAGTGTTTATTTTATTTTAGATATTGAGGTTTTTGTTTTTAGAGTTTGATTTGGGTCTGTTTGTATTTTCCATATCTCTGCTTAACATTCAATTTTTCATCTACCTTCTTGAATATACGGAATATAGTTATACTAATTATCTTAATAGCTTTGTCTGCTAATTGTCTCATTTGTGTCATTTTCATATATGTTTTTATTGACTGGTTTGTTTCTCCCTCATGTAGGTCATATTTTCCTTTTTCTTTTCATGTGTATGTTTGTTTTTTCATTGAATGTCAAGCATTATGAATTTTACCTTTTCAGGTGCTGGATGTTTTTATATGCCTACATGTTTCTTGAATTTTGTTCTGGGATGCAATTAAGGTTTTTGGGAACAGTTTGATACTATTGAGTCTTGCTTTTAAGTTTGATGGGAACACCATAACCTTTAATGGCCCTTTCCTCAGCTATAGGTAGTTTCCTCACATGAATACACTGATTTGTTCCCAGCTGGAAACTCATGGGTACCCTCTGAAGATCTTTGGATCTCTGTTATATCCATAAACGAACTACCTGGCAGGCACCATTATTGTGCCCATTTTACAAAGAAAAATAGAGGTAAATTCATTCCCAGGGTGGCACTATTAGTAAGGAATAGAGCTGAGATTCACATCCTGGCTATCTGTTTTAGCGTCTGGCCTAACGACTTCACTCCACTGTCTCTCTATGGATGGTAATTAGGAGGTTTCTAGGATTGGTTATCATATCATTGGGTATGATTTCTGTAGCTGAACTCCTGAAAGCTCAGATCTCCATTAATATGCAGCTTTACAGATCAAAGTCACCTGCTCTAAATTTTGCAGAAATCAAACCATTTTCTAATTCATCCCTAATTTCTTGCTAGTAAATACAATTTCACCTTGAGAATATGTCTTGTCCCCGAGCCATTTAAGAGCTGCTCAGGGCCAGACTCGGTGACTCAGCCTGTAATCCCAGCACTTTGGGAGGCTGAGACGAGTAGATTGCGGGTTCGAGACCAGCCTGGGCAACTTGGTGAGACTCGTCTCTACAATAAATTAAAAAAATTGGCCGGGCGCTGTAGTGCAGCCTGTAGTTCTGGCTACTTGGAAGGCTGAGGTGGAAGAATTGCCGGAGCCCAGCAGGTCAATGCTGGGGTGGCCGTGAGCATGCCACACACTCCAGCCTCGACAACGAAGTGAGACTACAACTCAAAAAAAAAAAAAGCTGCTCAGTATGTTGGGATCTAGTCCCTGCTTTCCCTGATCACCTCTACAGGCAGGTCCTATCGGTTACAGCCTTGTCCCTTTTTGAAAAGGCAGCTCTCCACTCCCTCAAATATCAGCAACTGACTGAGCATCACTTTTGAAATGGATGTCGCTTCTGTGCAATGGATTTTATGCAAGCTGGGGTTTCTCAGTCCAATTTTTTAAATAAGAGGCGCAGGCAGGTTCCAGGCACAACTTTTCTGCTTCACAGTGCCATTGCTACAACTTTGGGGGAAGTCAGGGAAGGAATATTAACAACAAGGTCCTTGGCACTTGATTCTGGGCAGGAATTGGCTACAGGCTGAGTTGACTGAGTGCAGAATGGCCATGTTGGAATAAAAAGACCATCTGCATTATTTAGTTGGCAATTTAAAAACTGTAGGTCCTGTGTTTTGTTATATTTTATTTTGCTTGGTCTACTTGGATTCAAACAAAAAACTTCTTGGGAGATGAATTCAATCACCATTCAGGAGAATTCAAGGAAAAGATGTCTTACATGTTGTCTTCCGTATGTATAACTAGAACTGTTTCATTCTTGTCTACACTAGCTGTTTAAAAATACTAAACATAAATAAAATACAAATACTATTTAATTATAAATTATGTAATTATAAATGAATAAAAATAAAATGATAAATAAATATTTAAAATAGTAAAACAATAGTTTTACTATTTTTACGTTGTGACATAATGTGGTGATGGACTGAGCTAATGATTTATTTTATGAAATGTCAAAATAACTTTTGGGCACAGAAAGTCACTCTAAATCTGTAACTTTTGTTTAAAAATCATAATTTTAGTGACTGTATATGACTTAGAACAGTTTTTAACGAATAACCACAAGCCTCTCCCTACCCAAGTATGGATATTTTAGTCAAACACTTAAAGGAAATATCAATATTTGGCTGGGGAGGAGGGGTGGGTCTATTTGTTATTTGCACAGTGGGCATATTTCTCTTATTTTTATGTTCTAAATCAGAAGCATGAGAACTCTTGGTTTTATTTCTTCCTGCCTTCTTTGGGCTGCCCATTTCTGTGCTTGGCAGAGAAAAGAACTTAGAGAAATTAGCCACCCAAATGTATGATTTCTTGGTCTACCAGAAACAGGTGCTTCCAGGACATTTGTTGGTTGTTCAGGGTGTGTATAAGAGGATGGGAAGTTACCCACCTTGTCTACACAGCACAATAGCATCATTTCCAAGTGTCCCACTAGCTTCAACAGCCTGGGCCAGTCTAGGTCTTTCCAGTTCTCTGTGACAGATGCTGGCTGCTGGTGACATGTGGGGCTGACAGCTACCCCTGGAACCTGGAGATGAGGGAACCTAGGACACGGGCAGCTTGAAGAGCTCTGAGAAGGAGGTTAAAGTATGTGCTCTAGGGTCTCTCCAGTGGCAGATGCAGGGATCTACAGTACTGAAGTCAACTAAAAGTAATGAACCAGTCCTCCAGGGACAAAAGCAGGGATTCATATACATAAGGAAAGGCCTGTACTCCCTTGGATGCCCCGAGGTGAGACAGGAAAGGCCATTTAGATCTAACCATTAGAGCTCAGGAATGAGTCATCTGTCTGGATGGGAATACATGGGATACAGGGAAGTGTGAATCAGAGGGGAAAAATCTAGTGGTGTGTACCCAATAGGTCTACACAGGTGTATTAGGGTCAAGAGGGGAACTGAGTCTGGAGAGTATGGGTCATCTACTTTTCTTTTCCAAGAGCACCCTGAATGTGACTGTCACCCACCCATGATGACATGTCCACTGTCTTGCTTCTCTGCCAAGGGCCATATACTTAGTGAGGTAGGGCCCAGGTTGATCTGCTCCTCAGCTGGTTCTCCAGGCAAGGTTGGCTGGGCCATGACCAGAGAGTTGTGCTGTGCCTTGGAGGAGACACCTCAGCCAAAGGGGGACTCCTCTTCCTATGCTCCCTACTTCCTGTGTGCCGATTTCACACCCGTCTTTAGTCTTCAGAGTGCCACTCCTGCCTCAGAAGTTTGTGCCCTTTTCCTGAGTGGCCTCTGGGCAGGGGTGAGCATTCTGGTCACTATCCCACATACACCCACCCAAAGTCAATGAATGCATTTACATGGGATTTTATAGATCTCTTCTGGATTTCATCGGTTTCATTTGGTTGCCAGTATTTTAATCTCTGCTTGAATGACGAGGTTTTCTTTTGGTCAGTTAAGGCAAGATTCTTGCCATGGTGAATTTGCCAAGAAATGCCAAAGCAACACCACCCCCACAAGATCCTTTGGTTTTTCTGTCACCTCACGTGTGACCCACCTGATTCAGTTTGAAGCTTTAACACAGCTGGAGGCCTCTGAAGGGAGCTGCAAAGCATCCAGGCCAGGCATCTGGGCACCAGAATCCCAATGCCTGGTTCAAGTTTTGGCTCACCACTTCCCAGCTGCGTGAACTTTGCAAGTTAGGCGATCTCTCTGGGCTCTTTCTCACATGGGGATGATAGCAGTTAACCACCTCTGCATGGCTAAGGGATTAAGTGAGTAAAGACATCGAAGGATTCTATCTGGGGGGCCTGGCACACGGGTCTCAGTGAGTGTTTGCTGTGATCCTTCTCAAGCACGACTGTCTCCTGAATTGCTTTTCAATGGTCATATTTTTTCAGCAAGGCCCTGAGCCTCCCCTTTTCACTTACATCTGTCCATCTATCCCTCTGTTTCTTTATCCAGCAGTGCCAGCATGACTAGGTCAGTGCCACTGCACTTGTTTCCGGGACAGTCAGGGTTCTGGACCCCATGAGGGCAGGGCCAGGCCTATGCTCTTTCATGTCTGGGCCTGGATACCCTCAGGGCCTGAATCAGGGCTGGCCCTGAAGAGGCTCTCAGAGATCTTTGGTAGATAAACATTCTCAGCATTCCTTATCCCAGCTCACCAGGAAGGTCCCCTCTTGATCCTGGACATTCCTTCTGGCACACCGTAGGCTGTTGGCCAACACGTGCTTGGCCACTTGGAAGGAGAGGGAGACAGGGCCCACACTCTGGGCAGCTTTGGTAGCTGCAGTAAGATGCTTTTGTTTGCTTGGGGGATATTGTAGGGGAGCTTATCATGGCCTTCCTGCTGCCAGGGCTAGCTGGGAGGGTCCTGTCTCAGCCACCCCGCCCCCTACTTCCTGGGCACCTGATGGGGGGGAGGGGAGAGAGAGAGCGAGCTATTCTGGTCTGCCACAGGGAGAACTTATCAGCCTAACTACCTTGTTCATGAGGAACTCATAGCCAGAAAAATTCTTGTCAGGCTAGTGAAGTGATACATATGAATTAAAAATAGATTCAAGCTTGTTTTCAGTTTCTCGTGGCTTCCAGAGAAGAAACTGGTATTCTGTCACTCAGGAGACATTTCTACAGTGCTGCAGGCAATGGAGATGTCACAGTGACCAGACCTGACTCATTAGGCTGTGCCATGTAGTAGAAGACCCCTGAGGTAAAGGTTGGCGGCACGGGTCGTGGGGTGTCCCCAGTATCAGATACAGGGTCAGGCCCACAGGCAACTTGTCCTCTTCCAGTCCTGCTTGTCTAGAGTCTGTGGGAGTAAGGACAAAAGCACTGAGTAGACACTGAAGGCCCTGGACTCTGTCCCCAGTTAGTCCTTGTTTTTTCTTTTCTTTTTGAATTGGAGTCTTACTCTATTGCCCAGGCTGAAGTGCAGTAGCATGCTCATAGCTTCCCCAGTCTTGACCTACTGGGCTTAGGCAATCCTTCCACCTCAGCTTTCCAAGTAGCTGGGACTGCAGGTGCGCACCACCACACCCGGCTAATTCCTAGTTCATTCTTCACCCACTGAGCATCCTTGGATTGACAGTTTCCTCATCTGTAAATGAGAGACAGTCAGACCAATTAAAGGTCTGTAAGGGCCCTTGAGGACACGCATTCTGTCGTCCATGATCCCTCACAACTCTGTGCTTGTTCTCCTTTTTCTATCACCACTCTGGTACCAAACTTCGGCCCTGTGTGTGATTGGACCCAGAGCAGTGGAGGGCAAGTAAGTGGAGGTTGGGGGGATTTCTCCCTCCTTTGACTCTCTGCCTCCCTTCTTAGCCTCTCCTCTTCCCTCAGGTGAAAGTGCTGCAGAAATCTCAGCACTTGGTACAGCCCTCAGGAATTTATGAGGCTCATTATGTGAATGATGAAACTGGTTAAGCTTCCTCTCGACTGACAGCTCAGCACAATGACCTGTTGGGTGTTGAGAGAAATGCCAGTCACCTCAGGTGAATTTGGCTGGGACTGGGTGACTCAGGGAGTTGGCTCTGGAGTGTGTGTGAGGTGTGTGTGTGTATTCACACACCCCAACAGGACCCAGGGCCAGCAGCCATTGGGTCTGAGGTAAATACCTAAGTCGCTTTTGTCAACAGATCCTAAACCCTGTCTGCATGTGGACTGGGAGACAGGATTGGACCTCACAATAGCCCAGTGCGGGTTGGCGTCCTCCCACTCAGAGTGTGTTTTGTCTCCCAAAGCCAAACCTAGTCCCTTCAGCCCTCCCCTCTGGATACCTCTAAGGGAGGAGGGTAATGCTGGCCTTGCCTCACTGGCTCAAGTGGTTATGTAACCAACTCCAGGCACTGGCAGAGGGCCAGGCCGCCCGTGCTCTCTGGGAGCTGTGGGTAGGGCAGTCAGGCAAGAGGCCCAGTGCCAGTGCTGGCAAGAAGGCAGAGGAAGGTGCCTGCTGGATCCTGGGGTGGGGGTGGGTTCCTGGTTGGCTGGACCTCTTAACCCCCCAACACTTTACCCACTCCCCTGCCCACCGCATATGACAGAGCTCCTCTCTCTCTCTGCCCTTCTCTTTCTTCATTCTCACACACCCCTGGCAATCTCATCCTTCCCACGACTTGACCACACTGCTTCCAGCCCAGGCCTCTGTGCTAACCTCCAGCCTCACAGCCTCCGCCCTCCGGTGTCTTTAAGTCAACATGGAGCAGAGGGATTAGAATGCAGGCTCAGAAAACCACACTGTAGCTCGGATACTTGCGAGTCTTTCAACCACACTGTGCTTCCGTTTTCTCATCTCTAAATGGGGCAATACCTGTACCTTTGGCAAAGGGTCAGTAGGAGATTGAAATGAAATATTCCATATAAAACATCGAGATCTGTGCCTAGCACCTATTGTTTTATCATTGATCTCCCCACAACCCCAAAACCACCCCACCCCAGTCTCCTCAGTCCTGGTAAATGGTGCAGTGATTCACACAGGCTACCCCGTATTCTGTTGGTACCTCACCCCATTGTCCAGGTCCCAGTCCTCACCATTTCCTCTCCATTCCTGTGGCCACTGTGTTAGTTTAGGGCCTTTTTGGTGTGTTAGTTTAGGGCCTTTTTTTTTTGAGGTGGAGTCTCACTCTGTCACCCAGACTGGAGTGCAGTGGCCGCTCCCGGCCACCACAGCCTCGACCTGCTGGGCTCCGGCGATCCTTCCGCCTCAGCCTTCCAATTAGCTGGAACTACATGCATGTGCCACCATGCCCGGCTAATTTTTTGATTTATTGTAGAGATGAGGTCCTGCTATGTTGCCCAGGCGGGTCTCAAACCCCTGGGTTCAGGCAATCCTCTCACCTTGGCCTCCCAAAGTGCTGGCATTACAGGCTTGAGCCACCATGCCTGGCCTAGTTTAGGTCCTTTTTATTTCTCTCTCTTTTTTTTTTTTTGAGTTGGAGTCTCACTTGGTTGCCTAG
>NW_007233074.1:9571-26580 GCF_000164805.1 Carlito syrichta
CATGTGCTACCACGCCCGGCTGATTTTTTGATTTATTGTAGAGATGAGGTCTTGCTGTCCAGGTGGGTCTCGAACCCGCGGGCTCAGATGATCCACTCACCTCAGCCTCCCAAAGGCACGGGATTACAGGCTGAGCCACCGAGCCCGGCTATTTCTCTCTTTTCTATCGTGGTGAGCTCCTAGCTTTTCACCTCCTGTCTCACCTCTTCCAATCCAGCTGCTTCGTGATGTAGTCACTGAATCTGATCATTACAAAAGCTGCCAGGAGCTCCCCATCAACTTCAGGGTCAAGGCCACAACCTCCAGCTTGGCAAGGTCTGGCCTTTGCCCACCTTTCTGGCTCTGTTTGCACCACATGCTCCGTTCATGCACTTCCTGCTTTCTGCCACACTGTCCCTGTGTCCTTCCTCACCTGCTTTTCCTTCAAGACAATCATCTTAATAAATACATTTACAGACCTAATAGCCGGATGCTGTGCTAACAGTGCTTATGTGTATGCATTCATGTAATCTTTTCAACAGCCTCCCGAAGTGGGTACCATTTATAGATGAGGAAACCGGGGCACAGCTAGAGGTTAGTAAGCTAGTTGACCAAGCTCATAGAACTAATATCTGACAGAGCCTAGGTGCAAACCCACACAACCAACTCTGGAACCTGCACTTGGGCCAGTAAACCACACATCACAGTCCTCATGGGCACTGCTCTCCTACCAAAGCCCTCCTGGCATCCTGGGCACTATTGAGTGCTTCCCCTTCAGTGCTGGTTGACTATTGTTCCGTTGTTACAACATTTGTCACATTGCTTTTTCCTATGAGCCTCTGGAAGGTGAAGACCACGACCTATTCATTTCACATCCCCACTGCCCACAGCACTTGGCACTTGGTGAGTGCCTAGTCCATGCATGTATGTATATATATTTTTAAATTTTAGAGTTGTGGGGTACAAGTGAGGATTTACCACGTTTTTTTTTTTTTTTTTGAGTTGGAGTCTCACTCTGTTGCCCAGACTGGAGTGCAGTGGCCACTCCCGGCCACCGCAGCCTCGACCTGCTGGGCTCCAGCGATCCTTCCGCCTCAGCCTTCCCAGTAGCCGGAATTACAGGCGCGCGCTACCACGCCCAGCTGATTTTTTGATTTATTGTAGAGATGAGGTCTTGCTGCCCAGGTGGGTCTCAAACCCGCGGGCTCAGGCAATCCACTCACCTCAGCCTCCCAAAGGCGCGGGATTACAGGCTGAGCCACCGTTTACTACATATGTTGCGTGCAGGTGAAGTTTGGGCTTCTAGTGGGCCCTCTCTCCCCTGATAGTGGACCAGGTACTCAATATGTTGCCATGTGTCCCCTTCCTTTTTCCCTCCCTCTTCTAGCGGGAGTCCACCGATCCCACCCTTGTGCTCGTGTGACCAGTGACCAGGGTCTGCTAATGAGTGAGAACATGTGGTGTTCAGTTCATTGCTTCTGTGATAGTTCACTTTGTCTGATGGTCTCCGGGGGTCAGTGCATATTTCTTAAAACAAAAGAGCAAGTGAGTGATGTGTCATCAACAGGTCTTTGACAGAATGCGTTCTTGCTTCTTCTACGGCCTGTGGCCCTCTGTTCCCAAGACTTTCCTGGAACTTGCCTCTGCCGGAAGCCTCCACCCTCACTCTCTTCTCTCACCAGAAACATTCCTCACTCTTGCACAAGAATCGTGTGTTCGGTCAGCTCTCGGTTAGGTTCGCTGATGGCAGTGAACCCCATGTTGCCAGCACACTAGGGAGGCGCTCGGGCTCTCTTTGGTTTGGGAGGAGGAGTCTTAGTGGAGTTGGGTCAGATCACACTTTCACTGCTCTTGCCCAGCCAGGGGAGGGCAGAGTGCGGGAGGGTGTGGGGGTGAAAGCGGGAGGTACACACAGCAGCCTGGGGGGGCTTCCCTGGGACATGTCCTTGCAGTGCCAGGGGCTCCCTGGTCTCACCCTCCCACTGAGCTGGGCTATGCGGGCAGGTGGGAAGTCAGCATTTTTGGCCCATGGACACTGCTGGCTCTTTTCTTGATGAGGAGAGGTGCTAGGAACCCTACAGGACACAGAGTTGGTCTCAGCACACACTGGGCAGGCCTCGCCTGGGGCCCAGGTGGAGACCTTAGTGAGTCCAGACCATCTTGGTAAGTGGCCACTAGGTTATGGTGGGAAAGCATTTGACTGGGCGAGTGTGGACTTTGGACCCAGACTGACTGAGTTCTGGCTTTGCCACTTACCTGTGTAAGCTTGGACAGGCCCCTTCACCTCTCTGGGTCTCAGTATCCTCCTTCACAAAGGAGGATAATGATACGTTTCCCTGAGGCTTGCTGCAAGGGTTCATTCCCATATGTTGTTAAAGCTCTTTGCCCTTCGATTATCCTTAGGCCTCGGGCCTATGATTTCTCCATTTCCTGATGTTTCTTTATCTTTCCTCACCCCTGCCCTCCAGGGATTGGCTGGAGCAGATAGCAAAGTAGTAAGAGTTCCTTAGTTCCAGAAGGGCTTTCCATGGGACAGTGGTTACCTGGGGATGTGGGTGGAGGGAGGAAATGGTTACAAAAGTACGAGGATACTTTCTAGGGTGATGGAAACATTCTCCGTCTCAATTGTGGTGACGCTTTTGTAAGGGTAGACATATGCCCAAAACGAGTAATTTGTGTACTTTAAATGTATGCCATTTATTGAACTTCAATTATACCACAGTCAGTTTGGGAGGAAAACTAAAAAAAGATACATTCCAAATGAAGATATTGGATAAAAATACACTTTCATGCTACATTCCCATTTCATTAGACTACAACAGAGCATTAAAAAGAATGGGGGAGGGGCACTGCCGTGGTCATCTCCATAGGCCAGCACAGATTATCTGTGCCCTGGGCCAGGATGCACAACACTTCATAATCTCTGCGAGGACTGTGTTTATGATTGTACTCTTCATGCCTAGGCCAGATCCTAGTTCATAAGAGGCATGAAAAATAGATAAATGAGTGATTAATTGAACGAATGAATGGATGTGGAAATTTAAGAGAAGGAACTGAGGCCGAACTCGGTGGCTCAAGCCTGTAATCCCAGCACTTTGGGAGACCAAGGTAAGAGGATTGCCTAAGCTCAGGGGTTCAAGACCAGCCTGGGCAACTTGGTGAGACCTCGTCTCTACAATAAGTCAAAAAATAAGCCGGGCATGGTAGCATGCACCTGTAGTTCCAGCTACTTGGAAGGCTGAGGCAGAAGGATAGCCTGAGTCCAGGAGGTCGAGACTGTGGTGGCTGTGTGAACATACCACTGCACTCCAGCCTGGGCAACAAGGTGAGACTCTGACGCAAAAAAAAAAAAAAAAAGAGAAGCGACTAGACTTGAAACCAGCTCTTTGATCCCAAGCCTACTTTGAGGCAGAGGACCTATTGTCGATTGTTCCTTCCTGTTTCCTTCTCCTCCTGTCTGTCCCAGGTGCCCCCGGAACCCTGCATTTTGGCCTCACCTCCCCCTGCTTGTTACCTGCAACCCTGACCTCCCTACTCCCTCAGAAAATCTGCTTTTCTTCCTGTGTACATTTTCTGGGACGTTAGCTGCTATCTGATCGCTTCATCTGCGCCTGACGCTCAGATGGAAGGGTGATGGGGCCTGGGTGTATTTACCTCCCGGTAATGCGTCTCCATTCTGAGGAGATGCAGGGCATGGGTACCTCAGTCTCCTCAGTTGCTCAATAAAGGACTGATCCTGATGGCCTCTGAAGCCCGGCTGTTCTCTGGCATCTTATGGTTCTGTCAGTCCTGGTCTCCACCATAAGGCCAGGGCTGCTTTTCTGTTCTGATTAGCGAGTTTATACTCTGACATGGTACAAAATTCAAAGGATTCAATAAGGCCATACTTCTCTTACCACGAGGCCCTGTCCCTTAGTGCCTGCCATAAAGGTCACCACCACTGCTAACTCCTTATGTGCCCTTCCAGAGACATTCTCACATATGTAAACATAGAATGTGACTTCATGGACTTGAACCAGATTTGGTTGACATCTGTTTGTTTTAAGCACTGGTATTTTGTTTAAATGCACCATGGGCTGGGCGTGGTGGCTCATACCTATAATCCCAGCACTTTTGGAGGCTGAGGTGAGAGGACTGCCTGAGCTCACAGGTTTGAGACCAGCCTGGGCAACTTGGTGAGACCTCATCACTACAATAAATTAAAAAAAAATTTTTGAATTAACCCAGTGCGGTGGCATATACCTGTAGTTGCAGCTACTTGGAAGGCTGAGGTGGAAGGATCACCTGAGCCCAGCAGGTCAAAGCTGCAGTGGCCGTGAGCATGCCTGGGCGACAAAGTGAGACTTCAACTCAAAAAAAAAAAGAAAACAAAAAATTAAAAAGAAATAAAAAATAAATGCACCATGACAATTCCCTGAATGTTTAGGCTTAAAAATGATGCAGCCATGAACATCCTTGTGCATGGATATTTGTGTACATGTAGAAATATAACTATAAGAATCCCAGAAGTAAAATTGTTGCTTCAGAGAATATAGCATATGGCATTTTGGTTTGTACAGATATATTACTCAATTGCCCTTCAAAGATATTCACAATTTATACTTCTACCAACAATATGAAATGCTTATCTCCTTATATACTTCATCAATAATGTCTCATCAAAATTTTTTTTCCACCTTATATGATAAAAATTTCGTTGAGGCATAAAATTCACACAGAAAAGCACACAAATCATAAGTATTGGGTTAGATGAATTTTCCCAAAGTGAAACATGTCTATTTGACTAGGTCAGAAATAGAGTATTTACAAGCATCCCAAAAGCCTTCCTCCCATCCCTCTTTATCACTACCCAGCCTTTTGCCCAAAAGTGACCAATGTCCGACTTTTTTTTTTTTTTTGAGTTGGAGACTCACTCTGTCACCCAGACTGGAGTGCAGTGGCTGCTCCTGGCCACTGCAGCCTCGACCTGCTGGGCTCCGGCGATCCTTCCACCTCAGCCTTCCAAGTAGCCAGAATTACAGGCATGCACTACCACACCCAGCTGATTTTTTGATTTATTGTAGAGATGAGGTCTCGCTGCCCAGGCGGGTCTCAAACCCACGGGCTCAGGCAATCCACTCACCTCAGCCTCCCAAAGGCGCGGGATTACAGGCTGAGCCCCCGAGCCCAGCTGTCTGACTTTTTTTTTTTTAATTTTATTTTAAAGATGTGGGGTACAATTCAGGGTTAGATATACAAATGTTCATTATGCAGGTGCCCTTGTTGATGAGGTGTGCACCCCCTTCCCCGGCAGTTTCCCACTATTGCCAATCCCTGTCTTATAGTGTTATGAAAATTGTTCAAGTTCTGCTTATGAGTGAGAACATATGGTACTCTGTTCTTTGTTTCTGTGATAGATGGCTGAGTATGATAGACTTTAAAACCATCCAAGTTGCTGTGAAGTCTATATGTTTGTCCTTCTTTGCTTTGTTTTTGTTTTTTTGAATCAGAGGCTTACTGTGTCGCCCAGGCTAGAGTGCAGTGGCTCGCTCATGGCCAATCCAGCATTGACCTGTTGAGCTTAAGTGATGCTTCCACCTCAGCCTTCCAAGTAGCCAGAACTACAGGCACACACTACCACAACCCAGCTTATTTTTGGATATATTGTAGAGACGAGGTCTCACCAGGTTGCCCACGCTGGTCTCGAACCCCTGGGATCAGGGAATTCTTTTCTAAGTTGTATTAATACCTATTGATTTTAAAATATAACTTTTAAATTATTGTTGATATATAAAAATACAGTTGACTTTTTTATATTGTCTTTGAACTCAGCAATCTTACTACATTCATTAAGTTACTGTATTGGTTATCTAAAGATCCTTTTGTATTTTTCTAAATATACAATCATGCAGACTATAAATAACAACAGTTTTTTTTTTTCCATTTCTAATCCTTGTACTTTTAATTTTCTTGTTTTGTTGCACTGGTTAGGTTTTCTGGTATAATGTTTACCATATTGTGAAGTATATATTTAGTCTTCATCTCTTTTCCTAATAGGTCTTAAAACTCTTTAAATTGCTAGAGTGATAATAACAATGTCTGCTGTATACTAATGAGATGACTGGTGGCCCAGAGCTCTTAGATAGCTTCAGGGTGGAACTGGTCACCAGAAAGACAGAGACATGATTAAAGAGGGTTAGGACTTTCAGCTCAACTCTCCAACCCTGGAGAGGAGAGAGAAGCTGAAGGTGAAGTAGACCACTAGTGGCCAATGATTTAATCAATCATGACTGAATAATAAAGCCTCCATAAAAACTCAAAAGACCTGACTTTAGGAAGCTTCTGGATAGCTGAACACACGGAGGTTCCTGGAGAGTGGCACTCCCAAAAAGGTCATGGAAACTCCAAGTTCTTTCTCCCATGCCTTGTCCTAGGCATCTCTTTCATTTGGCTGTTCATTCATATCCATTGTAATATTCTTTATAATAAATGGGTAAACATAAGTAAAGTGTTTTCCTGAGTTAAGTTTCCCTGAGATGTTGTAGCAAATTAATCAAACTCACCGAGGGGATTGTAGAAAATCCTGATTTATACCCAGGCAGTCAGAAGTATAGGTGACAATCTATTACTTACGACTGGCATCTGGAATGGGAGGCAGTCTTGTGGAACTGAGCTCTCAACCTGTTATCTCCAGGTAGACAGTGTTAGAACTGTATTGAATTATAGGACACTCAATTGGTGTCTGCTGGAGAACTGGTTGGTTGATATATATAGAAAATCTCAACACAGCTAGTGTCAGACATTTTGTGTTAAATGACTGTGGTGGTAGAGAATAAGAGAAATTGACATTTTAAAAAGTCTCATTTGATGTTGAATAGAAGTAATGATAGTTGGCATCCTTGTCTTGTTTCTTTCAAGGGAAAGCTTTCAGCATTTCATTATTAAGTATGATGTTTGATGTAAGTTTTTAATAAATAGCCTTTATCAGATTGAGAAAGCTACTCTCTATTCTTAATGTGCTAAAAAATTTTTTTTAAATAATGTACTTTAAATGTTATCAAATGTTTTTTCTACTTCTATTGATGTAGGGCTCTTTTCTTTATTTGTTAATATGGTAAATTACATTGATCTATTGTTCTGTGGTAAATGAACTTTGGATTTCTGTTATAAGTCCAGCTTACTTGCAATAAATTGTTCTTTTCATGTGTTACTGGATTTGATTTGATAATAGTTTGTTGAAGTTTTTTGAATTGAGGCTTGTGAGAGAGATTGGACTCCTGTGAGTTTTTTCATCTTGTCATATGCTTGTCAAGCTTTAATACCAAGGGTATATTGGCTTCATAAATGAGTTCAAAGTGTTCCCTCTTATTCTGTTTTCTAAGTGTATTTGAGACAGAGTGATATTCTTCAAATATTGGAAGAATTTAATGGTGAAGCCATCTGTGATTGAAGTTTTCTTAGTGACAAAGCTTTACTTAAGGATTCAATTTTTTACATAAATATAGAACTCATATTTTCCATTTTTTCTAGTGTAAGTCTTGATAAATTTGATTTTTTTCAAGGAGTTAGTCTATTTCACCTAGTTTAATGGCAGAAAATTATTTCTAATATTCTTTTATAATCTTTTATTTGTTCTTACTCATCACTATAAATGAAGATAATCTTTAATTTTAATTCCTGATATTAGCAATTTGCGCCCTCTTTCTCTATTCCTGATAAATCTTGGTAGGTGTTTATCAGTTTTGTTCATTGACTTTTGCTTTGTTGATTTTTCTTTTTTCTTTTTTTCTCTTTTAGTCAGAGTCTCATTCTGTTGCCCAGGCTGGAGTGCAGTGGCATGCTCACGGCCACCGTAGCCTTGACCTGTTGGGCTCAGGCAATTCTTCCATCTCAGTCTTTCAAGTGGCTGGAACTACAGGCATGAGACACCATGCCCAGCTAATTTTTTGATTTATTATAGAGATGAGGTCTTGCCAATTTGCCCAGGCTGGTCTTGAATCCCTGGACTCAGGCAATCCTCTTACCTTCCAGAGTGCTGGGATGACAGGCATGCGCCACCACACCTGATCTGATTTTTCTCTCTTTTGCATTTTTTTCCATCTTATTAAGTTTTCCTCATATTGTTTATTTCTTTTTTATATTTTGTATAATTGCTGTTTGCTTTCTAAACTTGTTGATATAAGTACTTTATCATTGATTTTCAAACTTTCTTCTTTTCTAATATATCCAGTTGAGGCTATAAATTTCCCTTTAAGCTTTAACTGAATCCCAGAAGCTTTGTTATATTGTTTTCATTAATACTCAAAATGTGGTCTAATTTCCAATGTAATATTTTTTGACTCATGGATTATTTAGAAGTGTATTGCTTAAATTCAACACTTGGCAATTCTTAAACTTACATTTGGTTATTTCTGGTTTAATTTCACAGTGGTCAGGAAATATACTCTGAGTCATTTTAAACATTTAAGATGTGTTATGACTTGCTTCGTATTTGTACTGTAGCCTGGTCCAGGGCCAATTTTAGTAAATTCCTCCATGTGCACCAAAAAGAATGTTTATTTCATAATTGTTGGACACAGAACATGTCAATTAGACCTTGTTTCTTCATTGTGTACTTTAGCCTTTTATATATATATTTTTGTAAAGATATAATTCATATGCCATAATATTCACCCTTTTAGAGTATACATTTCAGTGGTTTTTAGTGTATTAAAATTGTACAAACATCACCACTGCCTAATTCTGGAATATTTTCATCAAGCCAAAGAGAAACCTTCCCTATTTCCCCCTTCCCTTACCCCTTGGTAACTACTCATTTACTTTCTGTATCTAAGGATTTACATTTTCTGGACATTTCATATAAGTAGATTCATAGAATATGTGGCCTTTTGTGTCTGACATCTTTCACTTAGCATAATGTTTTTGAGGTTCATCTGTGTTGTTGTATATTTCAGTATTTCGTTACTTTATATGGCTGAATAATTTCCCATTGTATGAACATACCACATTTCGTTTATTCATCAATTGATGAATGCTTGAATTTCTACTTTTTGACCCTTATAAATAGTGATGCTATAAATATTTGTGTGTAGCTTTTTGTGTGTTAGCATATGTTTTCAGTTCCCTTGAGTATATACCTAGGAGTGAAATATCAGCATCATATGGTAATTCTATGGTTAACTTTTTGAGAAACTGACTGTCCAAAGGACAGTACCATTTTACATTCTTACCAGCAGTGTATGGTTCCAGTCTCTCCACAGCTTTACCGACACTGGTTATTTTTTAGATTTTAGTCATCATAGCAATGCATGACATAATATCTCATTGTGGCTTTGATTTGCATTTCCCAAATGACTAATGACATTGAACATCTTTTAATATGTTTATTGGCCATATGCATGTCTTCTTTGGAGAAATGTCTATTCAAATATTTTTCTCATTTTTAATTATTTTCCTTTTAATTGTTGAGGTATAAGTGTCCCTTATACATTCTGTATAAAGTCTCATATCAGATACATGACTTATAAATATTTTCTCTCATTTTATGGCTTGTTTTTTCACTCTCCTGATCTTCATTTACTTTTTTCCTGCTGTTCTACCAGTAACTGGACAAGGTCTGTTAAAATATCCTATTATGATGATAGATTGTCCAGTTTTCCTTGTGGCAGTATCAATTTCTTAGACTTATTAGGTGCATACAAATATAGAGTTATAATACTTTCCTATTATATGGACTCTTTTATTATTATGAAATGTTGCTCTTTATTTTAGTTAATGCTGCTTTTGTGAAGCCTACCTATCTGATGTCAGTATATTACGCCAGTCTTTTTGGGGTTAGTGTTCACATGGTATTTTTTTTTTTTTGGTCCTTTCACTTTCTTCTGTCTGTATCTTTATTTATAAGACATATCCCCTGTAACCAGCCTGCATTTATTTACTTTTATTTTGTATAAATTCATTTATTTATATTTGATGGCAAACAATCAGCTGCCTTAGTTACAATACTTAATTGATACACTTTAAAAAAAATTTTTAATTTTAAATATGTGGGGTACAATTCAGGGTTAGGAATACGAATGTTCATTATGCAGGTACCCATGTTGTTGAGGTTTGCCCCACCCTTCCCCCAGCAGTTTCCCACTACTGCCAATCCCTTTCTTATGGTATTACAATAGTTGTTCAAGGTCCACTTATGAGTGAGGACTTGTGATACTTGGTTCTTTGTTTCTGTGATAGATTACTCAGTATTATAACCTCTAAATCCATCCAAGTTGCTGTGAAGTTCATAATTTTGTCCTTCGTTATGGTTGCATAATATTCCTTCGTGTATATGTACCACATTTTTAAATCCAGTCCTCTTTTGTTGGGCAGTATGGTTGATTTCATATTTTTGCTATTGTGAATAGTGCTGCAATAACATGCATATGCAGGTATCTTTTTCATAGAGTGATTTGACTTCCTCTGGGTATATTCCCAGTAGGAGGATTGTGGGGTTGTATTGTAGGTCGATTTTTAGATCTTTTAGGAATCACCAAACTGTTTTCCACAGAGGCTGTACTGGTTTACATTCCCACCAACAGTGAAGAAGTGTTCCCTTTTCATCGCATCCTCTTCAGCATCTGTTGTTTTTTGAGTTATTGATGATGGCCATCCTGACTGGAGTTAAGTGGTATCTCAGTGTGGTTTCAATTTGCATTTCTTTGATGACTAGTGAGGCTGAGCAGTTTTTCATGTATCTGTTGGCTGCTTGTATGTCTTCTTATGAGAAGTGTCTATTCATTTCTTTTGCCCATTTTGTAATGGGGTTGTTTTTTTCTTTTCAGCATATTTGAGTTCCTTATAGATTCTAGATGTTAGGTCTTTGTCAGACATACAGTTGGCAAATATTTTTCCTAGTCTGTGAACTGTCTCCCTGCTCTCTTGATTGTTTCTTTGGTTTTATAGAAGCTTGTCAGTTTGATGAGGTCCCACTTATCTATCTTATCTCTTATGGCAGAGGCACTTGGGGTTTTGATCAGGAATTTGTTGCCAGTTCCAATTTCTGTAAAGGTGTCCTCTGCATTTTCTAAGGTTCTTATAGTTTGAGGTTCTACGTTTAGGTCTTTGATCCATTTAGAGTTGATTTTTGTGTATGATGATATGTAGGGGTCTTGTTTTAATCCTCTGCATGTGTTCAGCTAGTTTTCCCAGCACCATTTACTCCTCTCCCCAGTGGTTGATGGTGGAGGCTTTGTTGAAGATGAGCTGGTTGAGAAATTGAGGTTTTGCTTCTGGACTCTCTATCTTGTTCCATTGCTCTATATGCCTGTTCCTGTACCAACACCAGGCTGTTTTGATTATTGTAGCTTTATAATAAAGCTTAAAGTCTGGGAGTGTGATGCTTCCTGCTTTTTTTTTTTTTTTTCCCCGAGGATTATTTTGGCTATTCATGGTTTCCATATGAATTCCTGTATTGTCATTTCCAGGTCTGAGAAGAATGCTGCTGGTAATTTAATGGGTATTGCATTAAATCTGTAGGTTGCCTTGGGTAGGATGGGCATCTTAACAATGTTGATTCTTCCATTCCATGAGTGTGGAATATTTTTCCATTTGTTTGTGTCATCTTTGATTTCTCTGAGCAGTGTTTTGTAGTTTTCATTGTAAAGGTCTTTGACCTCTCTGGTTAGGAAGATGCCAAGGTATTTCATTTTTCTTGTGGCTATCATGAATGGGATTATGCTTTTTATTTGGGTTTCTGTTTATTTATTGTTGGTGTATAGGAATGCGATTGACTTTTGCACATTTATTTTATACCCTGAGACTTTGCCAAAGTCCTTTATCAGTGCAAGGAGGTTTCTGACAGATTCTCATGGGTTTTTAAGGTATAGAATTATGTCAACTGCAAAGAGGGATAACTTAACTTCCTCTTTCCTATTGGGATACCCCTAATTTCTGTATTTATTTTTTTAACGTTGTCTGGTAATACATGTCACTTAATGAAAACAGTTAACCTATTTATATGTTATGGAATTTCTGACATATTTAGATTTAAAGCTAGGATCTTATTATTTCGTTTCTATTCATCTCATCTATTTTACATCTCCTCCTCTCCCCTTTCTTACCTTCTTCTGGAATAATCATACACTTTTTAAAGATTACATTTCCCTGCTCCATTGGCTTGTTATACATTATTTTACGGTTCTTCTAGGGATCACCCTAGTGATTACGACATGCATTCCTGGCTTACTAATGCCTAATAAGTGAGTACATTTACCCTTTGTATACAGTGCAAGGACTGAGAGTCACTTAGCTCCATGTACTCCTTTCCACCTTTTGTGCTGTTGTTTGCAAGCATGTTAATTCTATATTTATTTTAAACTCTACAATTATTATTGTTTTAGCAGTCAATAGTCACTTAGATTTATTCATCTATCTTCTCTTTTCTCTGTATTTCTTTGTTTTTGTTTGGTATCATTTACAAAAAAACTTAATTTAATTTAGTATAGTCTTAGATTTACAGAAAAATTACAAAGGTAATACCGAAAATTGCCATATACTTCACACCCATTTTCCCTATTACTAATCTGACTTT
This sequence comes from Carlito syrichta, assembly GCF_000164805.1. Classification (NCBI taxonomy): domain Eukaryota; kingdom Metazoa; phylum Chordata; class Mammalia; order Primates; family Tarsiidae; genus Carlito; species Carlito syrichta. The sequence goes on from NW_007233074.1 coordinate 22,101, forward strand.
AGTAGAACACACTTATCATTAATAAACCAATATTGATACATCATTATTATCTAAAGTTCATACTTTAATACTTTATTCAGATTCCCTTCTTTTTTTTAATCTAATGCTCTTTTCTCTGCTACAGGGTCTTGTCTGAGAAATCCGCCCCCACCCCTCACTTGTGTGTGCACTTGCTCTCTTTCTTTCTCTCTCTGTTTCTCTCTCTCTCATTCTTTCTATGTGTTTGTATTTTACTTTTTAAGAGACATGGTCCCTCTCACCCAGGCTAAAGTACAGTGGCATGATCTTAGTTCTCACCATAGCCTCAAACTCCTGGGCTCAAGCTCCTACCTCAGCCTTCTGAGATGCGTGCCACCCTGCCTGGCTGAAACTACATTATATTTGTCATCTGTATTTAGACTCCTCTTGACTGAGACAGTTTCTCAAATGTACTCGTTTTTGATGACCTTGGCGTTTGGAGGAGTTCTGGTGAGGTTGTTTTGTATAATGTTCCTTTGTTAGGATTTGTCTGATGTTAGGTTTTGCGAGGAAGATTCATAGATGTTAAAGTATCATTTTTATTACATCATGTCAGGTGTACATATATTTTTTTTAAAAATGGAGACAGGGTCTCACTAGGTTGCCCAGGCTGAATTTAAACTCCTGGGCTCAAGTGATCCTCTTGCCTCGGCCTCCCAAGTAGTTGAGATTACAGGCATGTGCTGCCTATACCTGGCAAGGATACATACTGTTAGCAGGCCCTTCAAAATCTGGATCTGCCCTTGAAATGTGAGCAACTATGCTAATAGATTATTCCAGAAAATGACCACGTCCTGAGAAAGGAGTTATGAATGAGATATATCCTCAGAGAATCTCAGTCATCACATTCCTCTCAAGATGTGAGCATCTTGCTATGCTGAGTAAAGTTGTGTTTAAAGACATGTTTTCTTGACTCTATAGTCTGTAGATATAAGCTAACTATTTCATCAGGTGCTCATCCAAAGAAACCACTTTCCAGTTCTGACACTGGAGGAAAAGCTGACAGTGTGGAGACATGGGGTATTGGTTTCCACTTTTCTTGGGGGTTCTCAAGGGTAACTCTGACTCAAGTAGTTTTTTTGCTTAAGGTTTCAGACGTAACACCACAGTGTCTCCCAAAGAGAAATGTAATTCGTAGAGACCATGCAGTCTAAATCCATATCAAAGAAGAAAAACCTTTAAAAATCTAAATTCAGCAAAATGTGTCTACTCTTTCTTTACCTATACCCAAAGGGCAGTGCCAGTTCCCCTCTGATCAGTCTGGATTCCCAGGGGCCCTCCATCTCTCATGACCATGACTTATCTACACAAAGACCTGAGAGAAGTTATGAAATTATAGTTTTTCTTTATCTTTGTCACGTATCCTTAGACAGGGCATCATGCTCTATGTAGCTTTCATTGAGTATCAGAGAGTAAAGATACTATTTCCCTGTTACACTGAGAAACACAGCAACATCAGGGGAAGGGTGAGGGTTGTTTTTCAGGATGTTTACCTTGTTTCCTGCACCTGTAAGCCTAATTCTGTCCTGTGTAGCTACCAGAAGAAATTCTATGCCCCATGTGTCTCCAGATATTTGAAGGTGACCTTTTGTGCTCTCCTCAATATTTTCTCCAACACAAATTTCCTCATCTTCTCTAGTCAATTTTTGTGACATAGTTGAGAGTCCCCTCACCATTTTAGTCATCTTTCTTTGAATAAATTCCTGTTTATCTCTCTATTAAAACCTGATGCAAAAAAATGTACATATACATGATGGAATATTATGCAGCCATAAAGAAGGACAAAGTTATGGACTTCGTAGCAACTTGGATGGATTTAGAGTCTATCATATGCAATGATCTATCACAGAAGCAAAGAACTGGGTACCATATGTTCTCACTCATAAGTGGACCCTCATAAGTGGCATAATATAAGAAAGGGATTGGCAATAGGAAGGGTGGGGGGAACATAACATCAAAAAGGTTTCTGATCCTAAACCAGGCGAAATGAGGTCCAATGGGAGGTCCAAACTTCACCTGTACACAAACCACTTATGTATCCAATCCTGACTTATATCCCACATCTTTAAAACAAAACAAAGTCCTGATGCCAAGGGAGAGACATCATAAATTGGGGTGACTGGCTAACCCATAGCATTATGGGATTACCAGTTCCTTCTTTCTCAGTATTGTTCTTTTGTTAATGTATTTTAGGGTCATATTACTAGTCTAATTATTTTATTATATAAATGAGTACCAGCCTATAAGATATTTTTCGGAAAGCCCAGAACTCTCTATACAAAGGTCCTTCCTTGGCAAAGTGACTGTATTTCTGTCTTGGTCTTTGTAATCTCCATATGGGAATGATTATGATCCTCTGAGCTTAAAGGAATAGTGTGATGCATAGGTAAGATAATCTGGTAAATAATGGTGTGACTGCCTCTATTTCATGACTGTGAAGACTGCTTAGGGTATTCCTACTTCCGTCTCTGTCACCACTCGGTGGCACAGGCCTACGCTTATAGAGGTTCAAAGAGCAGATTTATGTAATAGGACAGGTCTACTTGGCATCATTGGAGAGACACTAAGAAGACCCTTCTCTCCTTTTCCACAGGAATTTAGAGATCAATTGATTGCATCCTCCAACCCCCATGAGGTAGCCACTGACCGCTGGCTACCAGAGCCTAGAGCTGAGAACATCTAAATCTCTTTTAGATGTTCTCCCATGAGGGGTGCGTGACCAGGAGAGTGTCCTGAAAGGGAATGCTGGGCTTGGAGTGGCTTGGAGGGTCATTTCCCTCCAGTTTTTCAATTTTCTTCAGGCAGAAAACGAGCATCCCACGACCAGTTTCAGGACCTGAGCACAGCCCAGGGGCTCAGAGTTGACCTTTGGCACACCGGTAATGGGAATGACCGACCCTCCCTGCAGATCTGGCCCTGGCCTCCCAGTGGGTGCTGCACACTTTACACAGCAGCAGGAGTGGACCCATAAACCCTGGATTTCCCAAACCTGTGCGGGCCAACCTGTCCCAGTCTGAGGCATCTTTTCCATCCAGACTTGAATCTTAGCTGGAAAGCAGTCTTGGCCTTTAGTGAGGCCCCCAAACGATGTCAATGTTCACGCTCAGCTGCTCTCGCCTCAACCAGGCTAATGAGGGTGTGAAAATGGTCTTTGTTTCGGGCCAAATGAATCTTCCAACTGCAGCTGTCTTCCTTATTTATTTATTTATTTTTGGTTCCTACAAAAATAAATTTTTGGACCCACCCACAGGATTTGAAGCCAAGATTGGGACAGAACGGGAAGGAGCTGCCCCCTGGCCACCCTACTGCCTGCCACTAGAAAGCAATGAACAAACAAACCCACTTTACGTTCAAAGAGCACATGGCAGGTTGGTCTGCAGGTGGTGCAGGGTCTCAGGAAGGCCTGGAAAACCCTGCCTGAAGAGGAGTGTCCCCGCCATGCATGCCCCTTCTAGCTGCAGGAAAAGTCAGCCTCTCAGCCTCTAAGAGACCTTTTAGATGACCTGCCATCTCTCCTGGCTCTTTACCTCAGCCACCAGCCCAGATCAAGCATTCCAGGTCATCCATTACTACCTGGCTTTGTCCCAGTTCTGAACCTTCACTCACCCTCTCTCAGCTCCACCCCGCCCTACTCTTTAGATCCTTCCATAGCACTCTTGGGGACCCTGTCTGACATCGTCCACCTCCTAGAGCCTCCCCTCTTCTCTGTATGTGGCTTCACCTTCCCTCACTGAAGTCCACCCTGTCCCCAGACCCTCGCTCCCTGCAGCTGCCTCAGGTTGAGGCTTGCTTCTCTCTCCTACAGATGGGTGCCAAGCAGGGCCTGGAGGTGGAGGGGGGGTACTCTGAGCTTTGTGTGGCTGCTTCTCAATCACTCCTCCCTCACTTCATCAGACTCGTTTCTCCGCGGAACTGTGGTCTCCAGTCATTCCCCCACCCCCAATTTCAGTCCCCAGCTCCTGCCCCCCTTCCACCTCTACTGCTGCTGACATTGACCCCTCCCTGGGCAACTCGGACAGCATCCTGACTCCTTCCCTTCCTCAGACCTCCTCTTCCAGTTGATTTCAGCCACCTCTGAAATCTCAAATTTTGCTTTTGTTTTTAAAATGTTTTAAATTTATATACAGTACAATTCTTTTTTTTTAAATTAATCAGTATTTATGATGATGTTGTGGGGTACAGTTAAGGGTTAGGTATACAAATACGTTTCATTCAGGCACCCTGTTGATAAGAGGTGTTTCCCCGTCCCCATACAGATATTTGCTACCGTTAATCCCATCTCCCCTCCCCCATAGTTTCCCACTACTGTCAGTCATTTTCTTATAGTATTACATTGGATGTTCGAGGTCCATTATATGAGTGAGAACATCTGATACTCGGATCTTTGTTTCTGTGAGAGGTCACTCAGTATTATAGACTCTAGCTCCATCCAGGTTGCTGCGAAATTCATGATTTTGTTCCT
>NW_007233074.1:26600-87894 GCF_000164805.1 Carlito syrichta
ACTGGAGTTAGGTGGTATCTCAGTGTGGTTTTGATTTGCATCTCCCTGATAATTAGTGAGATTGAACATTTCTTCATGTGTCTGTTGGCTGCTCAGATGTCTTCCTTTGTGAAGTGTACAGTACAATTCTTTTTCTGATATACAGTGTTATGATTTTTTTTTACACCTGTACAGATTCTCACAGCCACCACTGCAGTGTCTAGAATCATTCCAGTACTCCAGAGAGCTCCCTCCAGCTGTTCCCTCCAGCTGTTATATCAAAGCCTCTCTCTGTCCCCACCCTCTGGCAAGCAATGATCTGTCCTTTCTTCCTATATTTTTGCCTTTTCTGGAATGTTCTATAAGTGGAATTATATGGAACGTACCCCTTCGGTGCTGGTGTCTTTCGTGCAGCATAATCCTTTGAGGTTCATTCATGCTGTTGCTTAACCAAGTGTGTGCATGTTTGTTGCTGAGTAGTATTCCATTGTATGGATGTACTATATGGGGTTTTTTTGCTTGTTTGTTTGTTTTCATCCTTACCCCCATTGAAGGACATTTGGGTTGTTTTCAGTTCTTGGTGGTGATGAATAATACTGCTAAAAATATTTGTGTGCAGATTTTGTATGGACTTAAAATGTTCATTTCTTTAGGATAAACACCTAGAAGTGATCAATGCTGAGTCCTATGGTACATGTTTGTAAGATATCAGCCTTAAGTTTGTTCTCCTCTGACAACTACCTGCAATCCACATGGCTCCCTTCTCTTATACATCTTGCCGACGACTCTCTGACCTCACTAAGATCTCTTAATTCACCAAGTCTATCTTTTTTTCCCCACTGACCATCTACCTCTTCATTTTTTTTCTTTCCTTCTTGCCCAACTTAGTTTTCACCGTCCATCACAATAGTCATTCTCCTGCAAATGTTCCTGACTCCCTCAAACATACCCTCCTGGTACACTCAACTCTCCACCCATTCAGCCTTCAAACAGTGACTTTGGAGAAAAACACACAACTGTACCAACGGTTCAGTTCATGACCATAAATGACCATAGATCCACAAGACTGCCCAGCAATCTGACCTTCTAAAGTGACTACAGCAAAGTTCCAGCAGTCCAAAATAGATCCACAATGTGACCGACCACTCCTCCCCACCTCCCTTACTGCTCACCTGATCTAGTCCTCCATTCTGTGGTCCTTCCTATTTCCACCCTTTCATCCAGCAATCTGTTTTCAACACAGAAGCCAGAAAGCAGGACGTACATCCAGATACGCTACTTCCCTGCACACCCTCTCCAATGGCTGTCCACCTCACTCAGAGTAAAAGTCAGAGTCCCCACGATGACCCAGAGGCCTGACAGGGACTGACCTCATCCCACCCCTCTTGCCTCAGCCCTTCTCACTCCCCGCCTTGCCCATTCTGCTCCAGCCACACTGCTGGGCACGCTCCTGCCTCGGGGTCTTGATTCCAGTGGTTCCCTCAAAGCTACATGGAACACGCCTCTCCCAAATACTCCCAAGGCTTATTCTTTCCTTCAGGTCTTCTTTTTTTTTTGAGTTGGAGTCTCACTTTGTCACCCACTCTGTCACTCATGGCCAACGCAGCCTTGACCTGCTGGGCTCAGGCGATCCTTCTGCCTCATCCTTCCAAGGAGCTGGAACTATAGGCATGTGCCACCATGCCTGGCTGATTTTTTGATTTACTGTAGAGACGAGTCTCACCAGGTTGCTGAGGCTGGTCTCGAACCCCTGGACTCAGGCAATCCTCTAGCCTTAGCCTCCCAAAGTGCTAGGATTACAGGCTTGAGCCACCGTGCCCGGCCTCCTTCAAGTCTTTATTCGAATGTTGCATTATTGGAGAGGCTGTTCCTGGCCCCTCAATGCTCTTTCCCTTTCACCCTGCTCTACTGGCCCCACGAGCGCTTTAACCACCTAAAATACCACATTTTTGTAATTGTCTACACCCATCTCCAGGAAGGCAAGCTCCACCAGGGCAAGAATTGGTTCTTTTTGTCCCATGATGAATCCTCAGTATTTAGAATAGTGCCTGACACATAGCTAATGATCAATAAATATGTATTCAATTTTTACTTATTTTTATTTTTATTTTTTTGAGTTCGAGTCTCACTCTGTCGCCCAGACTGGAGTGCAGTGGCCGCTCCCAGCCACCACAGCCTTGACCTGCTGGGCTCCGGCAATCCTTCTGCCTCAGCCTTCCAAGTAGCTGGAACTACAGGCGTGCACTACCACAGCCAGCTGATTTTTGATTTATCGTAGAGATGAGGTCTCGCCAAGTTGCCCAGGCGGGTCTTGAACCCGCGGGCTCAGGCAATCCACTCACCTTAGCCTCGCAAGGTGTGGGATTACAGGCTGAGTTATTGAGCCCGGCGTATTAAATTTTTAAAAAGTGACTACTGTTTCATACTTGTATCTCTTCAAACCTCTGACAGCCTCATGCCTCACCGAGGAAACAGAAGCGATTCGATTAGCAGTTGACTGTCATCTTCCCACCAATTCCATCTGACGGACAATGTGCTTACCCCACCTTCTGCTCCCCTTTCAAATGATGAGCTGCCTATGCTTCTGTCTAAAGCCCATCCCTCCACGGGGCTCAATTCTGCCCATGCCCATCCCATCTTTTCAATGATATTATTCCTGCAATTATGCCTTCTCTTTCCTGCTCTCATCAGTTTCTCCCTCTGCCATCACCACATAATCATTTCTCAATATAACATCATCTTCAGAGCTAATGTCCTCTAAAAAAACAGTAACTTTACAGTGGAGGGATCTGCCATACACGACCTCAGCCAAGTGATCCAGGTTGACATCAATAGTGATCAAGTCATGTTGATACTTGTACCCAAGATATGATGAAATGAGTGAGAATGGCACTTTCTCCCCCAAATCCACAACCTCCATCCATCAAGAGAAACACCAGACAAATCCAGATTGAAGGATGTTCTACAAAATACCTGACCAGCCCTTCTCCAGACTGTCAATGCTATAAAAAATATGGAAAAGACTAAGAGAAGCCTAGAGAGACATGACAACTAAATGTAACGTGGAGTCCTGGAACAGAAAAAAGTGACATTAGGAAATCTGAATACAGATTTTTAGATAATAATGTACCGACATTGGTTCATTGTGACATATGTACCATAGTAATGTTAACAATAGGGAAAACTGGGTATAGGCAACTCTCTATATTATTCTTGTAGGTTTTCTGTAAATCTAAAATTTCGATTCTATAAATATAAAAGATTATTAAATATGAAAACACACACACACACACACACACACACACACACACACACACATACACACACACACACCCGACCCATGTCTTCCTTCTCTTCTATGCCCTTTCCCACTTTCTTTCACAGGGAGCCTTGAAAGAGTTGAGTATTGCTATGGTCTTTATCCCTCAAACCCAGCCAGCTCCTCAGTCTATTCCAATCCTAACCTCCCACCAAAATTGCTCTAACCTCTCACCAAAACTGCTCTTGTTGAAATCAGTGATGACCTCCATGCTGGCAAATCCCCCTTCTCTTACCTTTCAGTCTAGTGTATGATGCAGTTCAGTATTCTTCCTTTCCATAGCACCCTCATCTCTCGGCTTTGAGGATACCACACCCCTGAATTTTCCCTGCTCATTGGCTGTTCCTGCTCTGTCTGGCTTCTACCAGTGGCCCAGACTATGTCGTAGGACTCTTCTTTGTCTATACTCTTATCTCATAGGTCTATTTCATCCCCTCTCTCTGCTTTAAATACAACTTACCTTCTGCCAATTTCCAAATGTGTATCATCTCCAGCTTTAATCCTTTGGACAGGGACTATTGTCACGGCCATTTTACAGAACAGCAGACGCAGGCTGTCAGTGGCTTATTTGAGGTTGCATAGAGGGATGCAGCAGGGCTGAGATTTGAACCCAGGTCAGTCTGACTCTAGGCCTATGCTGTGAGCTGCCCTGATGCCCCCTCCCTTCATCCCATCCCCCATCCTGCCTGCTCCCCAGGACCTCCTGCATGTGCTGTTCCTTCAGGCCTTTGTCCTCTTGGTCTGTTCCTACTGGAATGTCCTCTTTCCATCCCCTTACCTCTAGAATATTCTTTCATCCCGCTCCAGTGGGGAGCTTCTCCATTCCTGAGATCTAGGTTGATCTCTCCTGGCTGCTCCGAACTCTCTCAGGAGCTGGAGCCCACCCTAAGACAATGGAGAGCTCGTTTACAACTACAGCTGACTTGCTTTCTGAACCCACAGTGGGGCCCTTGACCCAAGTACAGTCGCACCCTTGGGGACAATGAAGCATGATCCAGCACTAGGATGACTGAGAAAACTGGGCCAGAGGCCTCCATCATACACCCTCTCGTGCAGTGGTCTGAGTTATCCAGGGTGGTGTTTCCCCTACCCATTGGTAAACTTTTAGAGAACAGGGATCATGCCTTCGTTGAGTATCATTTTTAAAAACTGGGTATGTGTGTGCACATTGGATGGGGTTGAGGAAGTACTTCAAAACCCCCTTCTCCTGGGTCCTGGGGGACCAAGGAAAGTTCATTTCAGGAGTGAAGGGACTGACATGGGCTTCACTGAGGTCACAGAGAGGCCAGGAAGTCCCACAGTTGTCACTAGTTCAATGGAACAGTTGGAAGAAATGGAGGTGACGCAATCATGATCATTTTGGAAGAACTGAAAGTGCCCGAGGGAAGTGACAAGGAAAAGGCTAGAAGGAAGATGTGGGAAGGGCCGGGTCGGAAAACTGTCATGCTGGTTAAGAGAGGACTGACCTCGGGGCAAAGGACATTGGCACTTTCACATATGTGGGTTCGGCTGTGGACCCCATGATGCTGACCTGGGCTCTGACCCCGACATGGTCACTAACTCACTGTGTGACTACAGACAAGTCAGTCTCCCTGGGTCTCAATTTCCTCATCTTTAAAACGAGGTAGAAAAAAGAAATGATGGTGTTGGGCGACAATGCTTTTTGGCCCCTCTCAGCATCCCAAGTTGATCTGAGGTTACAACTCCAGTGCTGTTGTACTGGCCCTGGGTCACCCCTGCCTCTTGGACGGAAGAGCTGGTCTTCTACAAGCCTCCTGGTAAAAGTTCCTTTTCACAAAAGGCAGAGGGTGGCCGTGGCCCAGGAGAGGAAGGCTGTAGATGGTTGACTCATGCATGTTGTAAAGGAATTAAATCTGCATTTTCTTATTTTTAAATTCATTTTTCTTTTGAGTTGTAGTCTCACTCTGTCGCCCAGGCTGGAGTGCAGTGGCATGCTCACCGCCACTGTAGCCTCGACCTGCTGGGCTCAGGCAATCCTTCTGCCTCAGCCTTCTAAGTAGCTGAAACTACAGGTGCACACTACCACACCTGACTTATTTTTTGATTTATTGTAGAGTCAAGGTCTCACCAAATTGCCCACGCCAGTCTCGACCCCCTGAGCTCACGCAATCCTCTCGCCTTGGCCTTCCAAAGTGCTGGGATTACAGGCTTCAGCCACCATGCCCAGCTAAATCTGCATTTTCATTCACTCTCCGCCCCCAGTTGAAATGTCCATCAGAGACCATGCTGCAGGATGGGATCAATTTTGCCTTGCATGGCTCAGAGGGGGCGGGATTGGCCCTTCTCCACCAGGTGGGGGCCTCCTGGTGCTCCAGCCTTGGGTCTTAGCCCCCTCTGGGTGAAAGATTTCTCCTCCAGGGGCTAACAGCCAGGGTTATTGCTGAGAAGCTGTCACACCCCACCCGGGAAGGCTTGCCTAGGGTGAACATCTCCAGAATCAGGAGGAACCAATGCCTGAGTGACTGCCAAGTCCATGCAGGACTACTGCCTCTGCCTTGTCACACCTGGCTTGCAGGCACAAACCGACTCCTAAGCCACCTGAATTTTGAAAACTAGGTATCAAGCGCATTTCAGTCACAGTCCTCCCTGGATTACTTGAGACAAAACACAAGGCAGCGATGGGTTGTGTGTGGCCTGTGCCTTGTACCTGGAGGCTGAACTCCTCTGACCCACCAGGGACAATGGCTTCATTGTTCTTCCCCATTGTTGGCCGGACTTGGAAGCAAGAGGAACTTGGAGCTACCCTATCCTCCACCAGGGGCAGGGGGACATAGTCACAGCCTTCGGTATGGGTAAGATGTTGCCAAGGACAGCACTGTGGACCCCATGGGCCCACTGACATTGTTGTGGAGCCGGGATAGTGCCCTTCCAGGCCTCAACCCTGAACTTGCTAATGTGCTAAAGCGACTCTGCTTTTGAAGGATGAGCTGAGGCGCGTCATTCCCAGAAGAACATCAGAAAAGAACAGGTGATGTTTTCAGGAAGTCCAAGATGGCAGGAAGAGGTGGGTGGCAGTCTGGGAGAGCCCAGAGCCTCCAGCCTGAAGGTCCAGACCCCAAATGTGGGAAGAGAAGAGATGGGAAGAGTAAGCAAAAAGAACCAGAATGAGGTCTAAAGATTAAAGTAATAAAAACATGAATTTTCTATTTGAAAAATGAGAACTGACTCCTATCCTAAAATCCACCTCCCATCCAGTGGTGTGAGGGTATGAGAGAAGCACTGGCCAAGAAGGGGCTTCAGTTTCATTTCTCCCATCAGTAAGTTGTGACTTGCATAGGTCACGTCATAAGATTTTCAGTTTTATCTGTAAAATCGGTATTCACGGCATTACTTAGACTTAGGATCTAGTGAGGTAACAAGGTAACATATGAGACCACACTATATGGACCAAACTAGGTGTCAGGCTCTGTGGCTCACACCTGTAGACCCAGCTACTTGGGAGACTGAGATGGGAGAATGGATTGAGGCCAGGAGTTTGAGACCAGTCTGGGCAACATAGCCAGACCTTGTCTCTACACAAAATTAAAAAACTAGTTGGGAGCTGTGGCACATGCCTGTAGTCCCAGCTACTCAGGAGGCTGAGGTGGGAGGATCGCTTGAACCCAGGAGTTTGAGGTTACAGTGAACTATGATCTGCCACTGTACTCCAGCCTGGGCGACTGAGACCCTGTCTCTGAGAGAACAGCAACAGCAGCAAAAACCAAACTGCTAGGCAGAGTGTATGATGCTGGAACAGCTGGTTCTAGAACTGACAGTGTGAGCAGAGGCTGCTGTTGGGTCTCTACCCCCCCAGGTCACACCATGGAGACAGCTTCCTACTCATAAACTGGTCATGGTTTGGAAAAATAAACTCTGAATTAGGGAACACATCACGCTCGTGCCTAGTTCCGAGCTTTTCTTGAGCTCTGGCCCAGGTTGTCTCTGTTCCTCCCATCTACATCCTGCCTGGGAAGGCCCCACCGGGTCATCTCCAAGTTGAAGTCCTTTCTGACCGCGAGAGCCCTTTTTCTTTGGAACTTCCATCCCAAAGTATAGCTGTGAGCACACACAGACCTGTACTTTTCTGAAAGCAAGGACTGTGACTTCTTTCCTTGGGTTACCCATAGGGGACCAAAAATGGCCCTGAGGCAGGCAGAATAATACCTGCAGAAATATGGAAGGCACAATGTAGCTTCTCCATCTCAGGCAACTGCTGAGGATTGACAAGGCTCTTTCACCGGTCTTCCAGTTACCATACCTTGGCTGTCTCATAAACGTCAGTGCTGTGTTCGTTTGCTATAAACTAATGAATACATACTTCACTTTACCTTGTGTAGCCCATGATAACCCCACAGGAAACAAGAGCCACCAGCAGTGGTAGGATCAGAATACTTTAATAAGATATCAGTGTCAAAATACATTTCCTTATAAAGTTAAGCTCTCATATAGTTATACTGTTGTCAGTAGGAATTCGACAATATGATAAACTTCATGAGATCGTTACGTTGACAGATAAGGTTAATACGAAGCTTGGAATATTTTTCAGAGTGTTTTAGTAAAACTGCAAGGGTAAAATGCCCTTAATGCTGGGGCAACACACACAGGAAATCAAATACCAGCGTGTACACGTCAGTAACCCTTCAAGTTCTGCTGCCGTGTGTGGGCAATGCTGTGCCGCTAGAATATGCTGGAGGCAACACCGTGAATACGTAATTTTCCCCATAGAACTTACATTTGTTTTGAGAGTTAATTTTTGGTTTTGGCACTAAGTCCATCCAGGCTTACCAAATGCTTGGCCTGATGTGCATTTGTGTGTGTGTGTGTGTGTGTGTGTGTGTGTGTGTGTTTTAGAAACTTCTCCATTGTACTCATGGCAGAAAAGTTCCATATGGTTGGTATTTAAAAACCAAAGGTGTTGTCCCTCTGACCCAGTGAGTTACAAAGTGCCCTGGGAACACTCTGTTTTCAGTGCTTCCCACCTATACACATCGCTTCTCATGACCCAGAGACCTCAGGGCCTGAGGCCGGGGACTGTCCGTGGAGGTCTGCCTGCTGCTGCCAGCAGGGTCACAGTACCGTGACCTGGCAGGGCCAATCTGGCTGCAGGACCAGCAGCGCTCCCTGTGGGCACCTCCCTCTGTCCAGCTCTGTTGTACTCCAAGGTCGCGAGCCAGGAGGACGTGGACCGGGTCACTACAGCATCTGTGAATCCTCACTTTTCTTATATGAATTCCCATCTAAACCATTTCATGGTAGTTCTGGAAATATCCAAATGTGCCGCGTGAAAGACCACCAGAGTCACATAGCTCAGTGCACTTGAAGGGCTAGCAACGAAACCTTAAGAAGAGTTAAAGCACTTCCCCTCCCTCAGCACTTGCCCCACCCCCACCCGCCGACCCCGTGACGTGCCATCAGACCCTCTTGGCAGCAATAATTAATACACATATACATAGTACATAGAGAACGCGAGGAGACAGCTTGCAATGCTCCCACTTAAGGATTCCACGTCCCTGGATTGTGTGTCACACCTATGGCATATCACAAAAGCAGAAAGCCAACAGAGAGAGAGATCTTTTTCAGGGTTAATACAGGCCTGTGGGAGTTCTGTACAATTCCGCAGTGTCAGCAACACCAAGAAAAATAAAATTAACAGCTTAAACAAGGTCATAAAGTGATTTTGTGAGCAGGATTCCATTTCCGTTTCTAAGTTTTTAGATATTACAAAGTACCCATATATATGATAAAACACTTAACCCAGATATAAATTCTCTTTTTAAAAAACTCAGTTATGTTTTTGAATAATAATAATAATACAAAACCCATTGAATGGGGGGAAAAACACCAAACAGTTTAGGAAAAGCCACACTGTGCAACTTTCACAGAAAACCACATACGTTGGAGTTCACCCTTCACATTTCTTTTTTTCTAAAAGTTATATCAAAATTAGAGCAGAGATTCGGCTTAAAAAAAAAAGACTGAAATTTACAATATGGTGATTAGTTTAAAAAAGAAAGGAGAAGGGTTTTGAAAAGGAGAAGTCACAAATCAAGTTTGGAAAGCAAAATCATTTTTGTTTCTCTTTGGCAACAACAATAACAAAGAATCTTTTTAGTTAAATGAAGCCAAAGCTTTCCCTACAGAACAAACATATACCAGACTTCTTGTTAGTATGGATATCTGTGTGTGTGGGTGGGGTGGGTGGATGTGGGTGGGTGTGTGTGTGTGTGTGTGAGAGAGAGAGAGAAAGAGAGAGAGAGAGGGAGAGAGAGAGAAAGATGTAGGAAGAGGGAGGGAAGGAAAAAAACCTATGGAAAATATAAATTAGAAGTAATTGAAGATGGGAGAAAGAACAAGTCTTATAAAATTTAAGAACATTTCCATTAACAGAGCAAAACAGAGGAGGTAAAACAACTGCTTATTTTAAAAATATGGATAATAAAGTGAGCATCTCAGAAAAAGGCCACTGCTGGGTGACCTGGGCAAGTCTGCCAGGTAAGTCCATCTTGTAAAAAGTGTGCTGGCGTTAGAAATACCTAGTTGCAAAAACAGAGATGGAGGGTGAAGCTGGTGGGACGGTGTCGGCAGGGGGGCTGCCCAGGGGTAGGCCCCGCTCAGGTGGCCTGGTCCAGGGCTCTGAGGAGGTCACCTCCTTGCAGGAGCATGGAGCTTCCCAGCATGGGCACGTTCACCTCACAGTCATATCTGGTCAGTTCGGGCAGCAGGTAGGGCTCAAACGAGGGCCCGAGCAGCCGGCTTGCCATGCCTGCAAGAATGGTGAGTCCCATTATTGAAAGGCCTAAATCAAACCTTTGGAAAAGAGTCTGTTCTGTGAGAGGCTAGAGGGATGAGAAGGACACGTGCAGAAAGAGGCCTTTCCAGTTTCTGTGACCGGGGGATACCTGGGGGCAGCCCTAATTTCACTCCTTCAATGTTGTCCTTCCTGGGACTCCCTAATCAGGGGTTGGGCTCAGCAGAGCATGTGTCTGCCTCCTGCCCTGGTTCCCCAGATAGGGTGCTGAGCCCCCAAGGAAGAAAAGAGCTTTGGTGAAGACAGCAGAGGTGGGGTGGACAGGGGAAGCTGGGTGGAAGGAGCCCTCACAAAGGCTTCCTGGCCTTGGAGGACCCAGCTTCAGGAAGAGCCCTGGCAAGGCCTGGCGTTGCTGACCCTGTGCCCGCGTGTCCTGGCAGCAGGGAGGAAAGGCTAAGCAGAGAGAGAATTTGGACCCATCTGGCACCTGTGTACACGTGCATATAGACATACGCACATACATGCACGTGAACATGGACTTGCCACACACAGACACACGTGTCTTCCCAGATTCAAGGGCCTGAAAATCCAGTTTCTGATCATCACTCTCGACAGCCCTCACTTCTCACCCCGGGGTCATTCTCCTGCTGAGTAGGTAAACCAGGGGAGGGGCAGAGGGGATACTTCCAACTCAGACAGGCCCCATCCCAGGCAGGGAAGGCTCAGGTGGCAGCAGACAGCTTGCAAGCTCTATCACTCTGCTCTCCTGGTGTGAGATGCCCACCTTCCCGTCCCTTGGCACATCCGCAGAGCCTCATCCCCGGTGGCCACTTTCTCCTGAACTTTATATTCTAGCCCATACCCTTCTTGGGGTGCATGCCTGCCTCTCCCCTACCTCAACTGCACTCCTGTGGTCAGAGGCCAGGACAGCAGCAACATATACTTGGGCCTCATCCCTTGCTAATTTCCTTCTTTTATTCATGGTCAGAAAAAAACCTGAGTTGAAGAGATTATGGTTTTTCCCTTGACTCCACTATGCAAGGTAGCTTGTGGGTGTCCCAGCAGGAGGGATAATGCTGGCTTCCTTCAGCTGAACTCAAATACCGGCTACCAAGCTCAACACTTGGTGCGCACACCTCTCGTTTAAACGTGCTGACTAGCTCTGTCATCCAGTAGTCAACAGTCATGCTGGATTTTAAGCCTAGGGCTGTCTGGTGGCTCTACAGCCTGGACTCTGAAGCACAGAACTATAATTTGTACCCAACTATATTGCTGAGAAAATAGCCCTCTTTTAGGACAGGGGTCTGGTATGTTTTTCCAAGACCACAAATTATGTTTCTGCCCAACAAAAACCTTTCCGTGAAGATATCTATCCTCTATGTTTTGCAAGATGCTATCAGAAGAAGGCAGCCCATGGTTCGAGGCAGGTGTGCACCAGTGGCTGCTGCTAAACATTCCCAGAAAATAAAGTCTGGTGGGGCAGGCCCAGCAAAGCTCAAGCTGCTCTCCCTCGGGCACATGTTCTCAGTTCAGCTCCTGTCTGGACTCACAGGGAAGCTCCAGTGTGTCCAGGGGGCTTTAAATACAGCAACGTGAAGAACTGAGTAAAGGAACACAGGTTCTGGGTGGAAAGAGCCCTGGATGTCACCTGATCATGAGAGGGTTCCTTCTGAAGCACTGGGGACAGATAGCTTTCCAGTTCCTGCTGCAATACTTCTGGGGATGGAGAATCATACCTCCAGGAGTAGCTGCCTTTCCATGTAGCAAGCTCATCCTTGCACAGAGTCAAGACCTGTGTCCCTGTACTGTCTGCCCCAATCCTCCCCAATCTCTCCCTGTCACTCTCCTTCACTTTCTCTTCTTCTTCAACATGCCCTCACCACTGTGGTCACCCACTCTTCCTCTGAAAGCACTCCTGTCAATCAACACCCTTCAGTTTGGGGAACAGTATGGTGCTCTAGGGGCAGCCAAACCGGCATCCAGCTCTCTGTGGTCTAGACTCTTTCCTTCAGTTGCACTAGCCCGAGCTTGCACCAGGCTTTGGGGGCTTTTTAGTGGTGACTTACACCCACTCCCATGGGAGGCCTGGATGCTGATGTCAGAAGGAACCTGTGAGGAGGTGCCCTAAATCCAAGGGGGCCTGAGCCCTAGGAAGGTGGGTCTTTTGGTAAGTCATTGCCAAGCACCCCTGCATCCAGCACCATGCAGACCCTGGAAGAAAGAAGAGATGGACTTGGCCCTAGGGACCCCAGTACCACAGAGGGTGGAGGAATCCTATGCGCAGTACCTAGCAGGCCACCTGGGGATAGCAGGCACTCAGTGAAGGCCATTGTCTTAAGTCTGTGATGCTGTACTCCTGTTGTACAAGATACCTGGCCTTTCATTCCTCCCATCAGACCCAGGACAGGGGCCCCGGTTCCCGGGCACACACACCTGACACCTTGTGCGCCGATGGCTGGCTGTAGTCCTGGTACTGGGCATAGCATTGTGGAGGGAAGCCTCTCTTGGCGTTCTCTCGGGGGCTTATGGCAGATGGTGGCTCTGGCGGTGGCAGATGTCTCAAGGGCTGGCTCAGGCCCCTCATGGGGTTTTGAGTGAACTCATCTGAAAGACCAAAGCCAGAGAGTGAGGGGTGTATCATCCTGAGGGAAGTGAGAGGCTGCGGAACCCCCCAGAACCCCCTTTCTTTTACAAAAAGGCACTCAAGAGTCACCAGAACCACAGCCAGCCCCAGGGCCTCAGAGCCCAGAGATTTCTGACAGTGTCATCCAAGCCAGGGCGGAAAGGGACAAGCCAGGTGTTTGGAAGATCGGAGAGGGGGGCAAAGGTTGCCAATGCTTTCTAACAAAGTTCAGAGAGGAAAGCAAGACCGCAGTGTGCCGGGGAACCAGGATGGGCCCCTGAGCCCCAGCCCTTGAGCCCCAAAAGGCCTGGGCCTGTGGCACTCCTCACCATTGGGGACACTGGCACTCAGTGACTTGTCCGGCATCAAAGGGCAGCCCCCGCCCCTGAGGCTCTTCATCCGTTTCCACATCGCATGTGAGGCGCTGCTGCCGCTGCCGGGTGGCTCCCCCTGGGTGTGGGAAAATCAGATGTAGCTGGGAGAGGGCCAGAGAACCAGACCCGGGCTGAGTCGGGGCAGGTGGGCAGGCGGGTGCTCGCTGGCTCTGACAGGCCACGTCTCACCCGTCCCTGCAGCCCTGGCAGGCAGGCACCCTGGGGTCCTCACAGCCATCCTCCCGCCCAGCCTGCCCCAAGGCCAGTCGGGAGATGGCTCACCCCGCTCACGTCCTGGAAGGCTTGCTCCTCATACTCCAGCTGTCGCTTCAGCTTCAGCTTGTTGGAGAGGGCTACCATGGCCGGGCTCATCACGTCCGGGCCCCGAGGCCCGAAGCCCTTTGCAGACCTGCCAAGCCCAAGAGAGCGGGCCGTGAGGGAGTCTGGAGCCGAATGACGCCCTGGGCCTTTGCCTGATCTCGGAGGTGCTTTCGGACCCCAAATTTATGATGCCTAGGACTCAAAGACCCGGAGAGCAGAGTCTCTGGTGGGGGGAGGCTGGGCTTCCTCGGCTCCCTCTACTTGGTGAGATGCTGAAGTGTTCAGGCTGTGTCAGGCGCACACAGGCAGCCTTCGGCCCTGGTCTGGCGTGTGACAGTCCTTCTGGCCCCTCTCTCCTTTCCCTCTTTCTCCCACTGAAGGCTAGCTAGGCTGCTCTGTAAAGCTTCTACCCAGAGAAGCATTGCCAGCGGACCCTGGGAGCTCTAAGTCATGTACCAACTGCCCGGCATGGCCCAGGGAGCTCTCAGCCAGGTGAGAAGGGGCATGTTGGGGAGATTTGAAGGAACGGAGGGAAGGCAGGAAGGGGGAGGCACTGCCACTGCTGGAGGCTGGGCACAGCTCAGAGAGGCTGCTGTGGTGGAAAGGGGACCCCAGGCAGTCAGAAGGCAAGGGGGAGGCATGGACATCGTCTTGCTTTTTCAACCAGGGTTTCAGGAGAGAACTGAGAAAACAGTCACTGAAATAATTCTCTGTGTTCTGTGGCTCAGATGATGAGCCCTGGATAAGAAAGGTACTCTCAAGGTGGTCCACAGGGAGACATCAGGGTTCAGGGCTCCCCACAGCCACTACTCTCCCTCTACCTGTTCTCCGTCCCCTGCTGATCACCTCCAGTCCTGACAAAAGACTGCCCTGCTCCAGGGCTCATGCACCTCGAGGCAACGTCTGAAAGCCCAAGCTCTGAGTTCAGAGACGGGCCATGTGGAGTAGCAGAAAGACGGCCGTGGGCCCCAGCCGTCCCACCAGTGGATGCCTCTCTGCCCCTCGTGTTCAGTACGCCCGGCTGGTGCAGCCGAGTGTCTGCCCCTTACCTCGTCTTGAATGTGGAGACATGAGACGAGGACACGGGGGGCCCCAGCGGCGACGCTCCCAAGGACTCCACAGGCTGATCCCCAATGGACCACTTCGGGGGCCTGAAATGTAATGGTGGATCCGGGGGCCACTGTGTGTTCGATCTGCCCCCCATGGAAGAGAGAGGGGTGCTGGCCTGGCCACAGCACGGGGGCAGGTTCGCCTTGCTTCCAGCGTCGAAGAAGATGGAGGACATGGGCCAGTGCTCGGGCTCTGTCTTCTTGCCCTCTGTCTGCTGCTGATACTTGTCCAGGAGGAAGGGACTGTGTGAGGCCACGGGGGCCAGGGGCTGGAAGATGTTTGTCATGGCACTGAAGCAGTACTGGGGGGTGGACTGCGGGGTCTCTGGCAAGAGCCGTTCTTCTGGGCAGATGGGGCTCAGCTGGAAGTCTTCCCCATCCATGGGGATGTAGGGTGCCAGTGTCTCCAGGTCCAGCTCATTGAAATCCGTCTGAGGGGACACAGAGCAGTCACAGAGGCTCAGTGGTCCTTCCCAGGCCTTTACCAGAGCCATTCGTCTCAATCACAGCTTCATAGTGTCACTCCCCTGCTCAGACACACTGCTCTGTCTCCCTATGGCCCATCAGAAAAACCTCACCCTTGGCCATCCCAGTGTGCAAGGCCTTCTATCACGTGACACTAGCCTTTCCCCATGCATGCTGTCTTTGCCCTGTGCCAAGAATCTCCATGCTTCACTAGTCCTCTCCTCGCCCCCACCCAACCACAAACGCCCTCCCTCGCTATCCTGCCGATCCAAATCTGGCCTCCTCTCTTTCAGCTGCCCACCTCTCCTCAGAGCCCTCCTAGTCTCCAGCCTGTGGTGGTCACCCCTTTCCCGGTTGGCCTCCAACACTGAGGCCTGTGATGCAACTATGGCTTCTGGAGCCAAGGATAACTTGTCCTCATCTCCCTGGTGTGCCTCGGCATGGGCGTGGACAAGCAGTAAGTGCCTAGGGTATATCTGTGGACTCTTGCGGAGTCACAACCAGGCCCTAGGGGTTGAGGGACTTTTGTTCCAATCAGCAGATGCTCAGAGAGTGTCCCTTAGGTTCGACAGGAAAGACTCACAGGTGCAGTACACACAGTTTCTACCTTCAGAGACTGACAACTGCGCTGGGGAGCTGCAGTGGCCTAACAGTCACAACTCTTCAACATGCTCAAGGAGCAGAGGCAGATAACTGAGATTAAGCCCTAAGGAAGCAACCCCACAGGAGCTCCGTGGAGAGAGAGGGCAACCGAAAGGCTGAAATAGGGACAGCTCTGCACACAACACCTGGGACCCGTGCCAGGGAGGACAAAGACACAAACCGAGGGGAAGGCGGAAATTGGAATGAGCAACTCAGACTCAGACAAACGGGGGATCAATGATCTTTGCTGGGGTTTTGTAGAATACACCCAATCTGCCCACCTCATCCTTGTCTACACAGTTCTTCCAAAAACATTCGGCTGCAGGGAATAAATGTGTTCCTGAAAAGTTGTGTGTAACTGAACACTTGTCAAACTGATGTCATTTTAAAATGCATTTCAAAGAAAACAGTCATTAAAAAAAAATGCCAAGTTGAATGTGTTTGTGAAAGGATGGACTGTCCCCTATATTTACCAGCATTTTATTAACCTGGGTATGCCTGTTACATGTAGGTCCCTAGTTTGGGTTTTCAAGCGCACCGAGAAAGTTATTCAATAAGTAGAAGATTAATAAGTTAAAGTGAGTTAAAAACGGAGCTGGATTTGAAGTGGGAGGAGGGGATGGCCACAGGCCCCACTTCCCTGCACCCCCACCCTTTTAGGGGGCCTGGACTCTGGCCCAGCATCCTCACTCCTCCTTGCAACAAAGGGAAAAGCTTCAAGAGTGGACATGGGCCTTTGCTGCTGCCACATGGCTGCACGCACACCAGCGTGGTCGTCTCCACAGCCACCCACCTGGGGACTGCACTGGTCCTGGGCCTCTGTATCCATGGCGAAGAGCTTCTCAATCACTTCAATCTTCAGGTCCTTATCCAGAGCTGTATAATAGTCTCCAGGGCTGCTGGGCTGGGGGCCAGGAAGAAAGGGGACAGAGTCAAACCTATGGCACTGGTGCCCCCAGAAGTCCAGCATGGAAGGAGAAATACATTCCTGTACCCAAAGATTAAACTCCTTTCCACCAACAAGTGTTTGTAGGGGAGCCACTACTCATGAGCCGTGTGGGTAGTGGCTCCCAATTCACCGCCCTCTCTGAACCTCATCATAAAATGAGGCCAGTGACACTTCACAGGTTGTCTTGAGGAACAAACAGGACACAGGCTGTGGCCAGCAGGACTCTGCAAAGCATGCAGCTCTGTGCCCGACACAGGATGGTCCCTGCCCTGCATGGAGGCTCAAAGTCCTTCCAGGAATTTATTTCAATGGGGGAAGGAGATGGACACTAAAAGTAAGAAATCAGCTCTAAATCAGGGTAGGTAAGTCTCATGGTCACTCTAGGGGGCTCGGTCATGACTTGAGGAGGAAGGTGGTACTTCTGTCCAGAATGTCCCACGGAGACCACCCTCTCCGTGGCATCACCCAAAGGGTGGGGGGGGCTCACCGTGGAGCAGGTGCTGCTGCTGGTGGCACTGGGGGTGGTGCTGCCCGGGGCAGCTGCCTGGGGCACAGTGAAGGCAGGCAAGCTCCCGGCCTCACTCTGGGTACTGTGGCTCCTCAGCTCTGCCGCCCATGGCTGGCTCGGGGGCAGGATGGCCTTGCTGTAGGCCGAGGACTCCTCGAAGTTCTGGTTCCCTGTGGAGACAAGGGCCTGGGAGGTGAGCACCCGGAACCACTGGGCTCACCTCAAGGCAGAGGAAGCCCAAACGGTGTACAGAAGGTCCTAAAAGGGTCTCTGGAAAGGGCAAGGCCCTCGGCACCGTGGAGCTTTGCTGGGACAAATGGACCTCTGACTGGGACTGGGGGAATGTAGAGACTCCCTTGAAAGGGCACATTCCCCGAGTGTTTAATTTTCAGAAACTAAACAATGTGGAGCTACCCTTCCTGAAGAGCAATTCCAAATGTCGATGGCGTTATGACAGGAGAGCGGGGCCATCTGCCTCTACAGCCAGCAAACAAGGAAGCCGCGAACTGCCCTTCATAAGTTGCAGTTCTCGTGTGGCCACTCAAGATACCACTACAAGGGGCTGAGATGGCCCAGGGTGAGCACTGTTCTTCCAGTAGTCATGGCAGGGTCAGTGGGGTGTGACAGTGGGTTGGTAACTGGGAAGGGGCTTCAATGTGTCCATGATGGGAGGGGGGAAGGGCCGCAAACCCTGCCGGGCACCCCAGTGACTTGCACCTGGAGGGGCAGGCAGGGCTGAATCCCGTACCTCCATCTGTTCTCTGTGTTTCTGGAATGCTCCCTCCCAACTTTATTCCAACTTAGCCTTCCACCTAAACAAGCAATCTGCCCTTCAACACCCAAGCAGGGATCTACCCCCACCCCGACAGTGTCCAAGTGGCCTCGTAGCAGGGATCTACCCCCACCCCGACAGTGTCCAAGTGGCCTCGTAGCAGGGATCTACCCCCACCCTGACAGTGTCCAAGTGGCCTTGTAGCAGACCCTCATCTACCCTTCCCTCTCACTGTCATCATCATTACTTCATTGTCATCAGACCCTCATGGCCTGTCATGTAGAGCTGTCTCCTCAGGAGGGCGCCCCTCTTAACCCCTCCTGGTTCAGCACCTCGTGAGGTTGGATATGGGGAGGCCTTACTCAGGGGCAGGTGCATCTGCTGGTCTTTTGTGCCCAGCAGAGCCTGGTCTCTCATAGGCGATTAGCGAGACTTGGGGAAGGGGCAGGGGTATCTCTGGTTGAAGAAGAGCTGTAGCAGGGGAAGCCTGTTTCGGTAAGAAGTTTCCCCAGCCCCAAGATGGCTCTAATGGTCTGGCTCAGCTCAGAACACCCACCAAAATCCAGAGAAATGATGACATCCCCTGGCGTGGGGGCCAGCTGGGCCAGCTCCTCGGGCTCCTCCTTCAGCTTGGTGAATAGGAAGTTACTCTTCTCAGACACGGCCACCTTGCTACTGCTGTCGAAGATGCCGTTCATGGCCATCAGGTGGGGCTTGAACAGGGATTCAGTCTGGTCCATGGAGAATACCACGTTGTTCTTCTCAATCTCACTAAGGGGAGAGAGAGATGTTTAGCCCCTCCACATTTTCTGGCAAAATCTGTGCCTTCAGACACATGGAAACCCTGAGAGTTACCTTTCATTCAAAAAAGATGGGTTGTGGCCAGGCTCAGTGGCTCAGACTATAGTCCCAGCACTTTGGGAGGCTGAGGTGAGTGGATTGCCTGAGCCCGCGGATTCGAGACCAGCCTGCGCAACTTGGAGAGACCTTGTCTCGACAATAAATTAAAAAAAAAAAATTAGCCAGGTGTGGTAGCGTGAGCCTGTAGTTCTAGCTACTTGAAAGGCTGAGGCAGAAGGATTGCCGGAGCCCAGCAGGTCGATGCTACAGTGGCTGTGAGTGCGCCACTGCACTCCAGCCTGGGCGAAAGAGTAAGACTCCAACTCAAAAAAAAAAAAAGAAAAGAAATGAAAAAAAAGATGGGTAGGGACCCCTGTGTGTTGGCATTTTTGCAAAGAACCATGCAGTGGAAGCACGCAAGTTGTGGAGGTGGTGACTATGGGAGCGTCCTCTGAATGTATGTCTGCTTCAGATGCTGTTTCATTATTGCACTTGGGCTGAGTGGTAGTGTACATAAGGCCTGAATGCTTTTGTTTTTGTTTGTTTCACCCTAGTGAAGACGTCCTTGACCCTCTACTCAGGTACTATAGAGCTAAGGTGGTATATCTTCTTTTCCCAGAAGGCATAAGCAATTCTTTTTTCTTTTTTCCCCACTCAGGAAATATTTAAGCAACAACTGTGTGCTGTTGTCCCCAGCTGGGTCACAGGGATAGCATAAATGACAGCTGAGGGGGGAATAGCAAAAAAAAAAAAAAAAAAAAAAATCCCAAGTGTCCCATCTTCCCAAGACACCCACAGGAAGTCCTCTCAGTTATAAGGATCAGCACCCAGGTGTGGTACCCAGGGTGCTGAGAGACTTGGTGTCCCCAGGCCTGTTGTCCTCAGTCTGGGAAGCTGAGGCACTCCCTTTTACCTGGCCCTGAGCCCCAGCAGCCATCATATACTTACCTCAGGACGTAGTTGACGCACATGATACACTGGGGCTGCAGGTTGCGAGGATTGTAGATGACGGTCCCCTGGGTCTCCAGCCACACATAGCCCCCGTGCTTCGCAAGCATCCGGTACTGGCCACTCACCACCTGACCCTTGGTGCACACTAGGGGAGGAGAAACGGAGCCTGGGCTTAAGGAGGTGGGGGAGCGGCGTGCACCTGAGGCTCGGGAGACCCCACAGGAGTGCGGACAGGACTGCGCAACAGCACAGTGAGGACCAGGGAAAGTGACCTAGAAGGCAGCTTAGAGAAGATCTCAGCCAGCTCCTCATTTTAAGTATAGGAAAAGAGGGCCAGGTGTGGTGGCTCATGCCTGTAATCCCAGCACTTTGGGAAGCTGAGGTGGGAGGATTGCTTGAGCCTAGGAGTTTAAGACCAGCCAAGACAACATGGTGAGACCTCATCTCTACAAAAAGTTAAAAAAAAAAAAATAGCCAGGTGTGGTGGCATGCGCCTATAGTCCCAACTACTCAGGAGGCTGAGGCAGAAGGATTGCCTGAGCCCAGGAGTTTGAGGCTGCGGTAAGCCATGGTTGTACCACTGTACTCCAGCCTAGGTGACAGAGTAAGACCCCAACTTAAACAAACAAACAAATAATAAAGGAATGGAAGGCAAAAAGAAGCTCAGTGACTTGCCCCTGGCTGTCTGTTGAGAGACTGACCCATTCCCTAGCCAGCTTTGCAGTGGCCCATTGCCAATCCCTAACAAGGCAGGTGTATAGGCCAGCTCAGCTGTAGACAAAACCAAGACCAGAACCTGCCTAACTTTCCTCACAGAGCTCATGAGGGTGGGAGAGCCTTCCCTGTCAATCACTCTAGGTGGTGGGGACTTGCAAGCCATCTGGAGGAAGCCAGACCTCAGGGCAGTCTCTTGCAGCAGGCCCACCACCAGTACCCTGCTTGTTTTCCAACTGATATTGCTGATTTTTCCAGGTCATCTGTTAGGTCTGCACAAGGGCCAGGGACCTGTTGGGCCCTCCTAATAGGTTTTTTGCTGGCCTGTAGCAAAGGTGGAGGCAAACCACGCCATACCCTTCTTGGCTGGGGTTGAGACAAGGCTGGGACCCCAGTAGCCTCTGCACCATCTCTTCACAAGCCGGGATGAGTCCTTTACACTCTCCCAACTGCCTAGGAAGGCTAACTGCTTATGACCTGTCCTTTTCTGGATTGTTCTAAAAGTTCCTGTGAACCATGTTTTGACTGTCTACAAACATCGGGGAAGGGGTTTCACATGCCAGAGTGTCCTCTCCCCCGGTCCAGAATGCCCCATCTGTTCCCCTCAAAAAGGGATCCGTAAATCCCTTTACATCATAGTCTTCTGGTGTTAGAATTTCTGGTAATTTTCTGAATGGCCTGTTTACTTTCATTCCTTGGGAATTCACTCTTCAGACCTCCAGCTCAGAAGATCCCAAATCACACAGTACTGGGAAGAGGCAAGGTGGAAAGGTCAGGAAATCTTGCTAGTTCAGGGATTCTGGGAAAGGAACACTCTTTGCTGGTTGTGATTTCCTCCTCTGCAAAATGGGATACGGGCAATAATGGTAGTGATGATAATAATGGCCATTATTAGTGACCAAGTGTGCACTGCTGTTTGTACTGAGGATCACATGTGCCTGCCTGGCTTGTCAAGTACACGCATATTGACCGACTGTCACCAACAAATTTTTCTAGGAAAAGCCACCTCTTTCCCAAAGCTACTAACATGTATGGTGCCCAGGCCCTGTCATGAATAGTTTGTTATACATTTGTGGATACTGTCACGAACAGTTTGTTATACATTTGTGGATAATGTTTCCCCGTGGGAAAATATCCAGGTTACCTCCTGGTAACACAGAAACTCCCCATTCTCCTGGAAGGCTTACAGTCACTGCCCTGTTTGCCAGCCCTTGTGGCCGAGGCATACAGTTTGGTTTATATTTACACAGCATGAAATTCTTGATACTTACAGTCTGCTTGGCACATTTCTACCCTCTTCAAAAGTTAAACAGTCACCTGCAAGGTGCAGGAGTTACTGTAACTACATTTGTAGAGTGCTTTGCAGGGTCTCATAAGATGAAGTCATTTCTGCAAGGAGCTTAGAATACAGCCTCACATGTAAAGCACTCAGCAAGGATTAGTGTTATCGCCATGTCATGTGATAAACAACACCATGAGATATCTATGATCTTTCTCCTGTTTTACAGCTAGAGAAACTGAGGCTGAAAACTACTAAGTGATTTGGTGAAAGGCCTCTTCTCAGTGGCAACAGGAGACAGGATTATAGTCCAAAGGAAAGATGCCTAGTCTAAGCATTTTTGTTTTTCATTAAAAAAAAGCAACTTTATTGAGGTCTAATTTACTGCCAATTAACAAATGCGCCCATTTTAAGCATATAGTTCAATGAGTATGCACCTAGTAACTATCACCACAGGGAAGGCTTAGAACTTTTCCATAAACCCCCAAAATTCCTTATGCCTCTCAGTGGTCAATCTTCATTCACACCCCTGGCTCCAGGCAACTGCTGATGTGTCTGTTGCCACTATATGTTGAAATTGCCTTTTCTAGATTTTCGTATAAGTGGAATCATACGAGAGTATTTACTCTTTTGTGCCTGGCTTCTTTATACTCAGCATGTTTTTGAGATTCATCATGCTGTTGCAGATATTTGCGGTTCATTCCTTTTCGTCACTGAGTAGTATTCCATTGCATGGATGTCCCACAATTAGTTTATCCATTCACTGGTGGATGGATGGTTGTTTTCAGTTTTTGGTTATTATGAATAAAGTTGTTATAAACATTTGTGTGTAAATCTTTGTACGGACATATATCATCATCTCTTATGGGTGTAGCTAGGAGTATAACTGCTAGGTTACACGCCAAGTATATGTTTACCTTATGAGAAGCTGCCGATTTATTTTCCAAAGTGGTTGGGTCATCTTGTCTAATATTTTTAACAAAATTCTGTGCCATAGGATGGATAAATATTTTCTTTTAATATGGGGAAATAAGGCCAGAGGGCTGTGACTTCCTTAACAGAGTCTGAGCCAGACAACAGGTCTTGTGGCTTACAGTACAATGTTTTCTTACTACCTTACCTCGAGCCACAAATCACTGGGAAGACTACCTTCCTTGCTGTTGCCACTGTCCTAAACCATCACGGACGCCTCTCAATCCAAGAAATAACTTTTGTCTTCTCTGTTCTCCTCTGTCTGTGCCACTGGACTCCCCTGCTGCAGTAAAATGTTTCTTGCACAATTTCAAGTGCCTGGAGTTAAATTATTTAAATGGTTCTTAATGCAAACCCAACTGAGGGCTCTTCTTTTTGATTAACCAGTGCAGCGAGCAAAGGTTTTAACTACATTTCTAGCAATTGCAGGCGAAGGTCTGCTCCGTCAATCGAATATAATTAACGCCAGCTTTCTAATCATCTGCTCATTAATGCCAGCCTCAGTGAGGGGCCTGCTACTTGGTAGATAGGCTTTTTATTGCCTTTAATCTTATTTTCCTAAGAGCACATAATATCCTCATACAACAAAGAGAGACCAGCTCCCACCCTCTGAAGACGACAATGTGAAAATTATCAATCCATTTGGAGATGATGGCTTTCAATGATCTAAATCTGGTTGTTTTCCCAGTCATTTCAATAGTAACCTTGACAGGCTGAGACACACACGGGT
Organism: Carlito syrichta; assembly: GCF_000164805.1. Taxonomy (NCBI): domain Eukaryota; kingdom Metazoa; phylum Chordata; class Mammalia; order Primates; family Tarsiidae; genus Carlito; species Carlito syrichta. The sequence goes on from NW_007233074.1 coordinate 49,896, forward strand.
GCACGTAAATGCGGGACCCCAGTGTGCGAACCTGGACCCATCTCAAACCTGAGCTCCAGTTATTCTGTAACATGAGCATGAGTCTGCAGTACAATTTTACTTGCAAAAACCCAAACAAATGAGGGATAGAGACAGAGATAGAGATGGAGAGGGAGGGAGAGGGAAGGGGGGAAGAGAGACAGAAAGAGTAACTGACATTAACCCAGTTCAATTTTCCTTCACTATACGTGGGCTTGCTGGCTGGGTTCAGGGCTCTGAGCTCAGGATGGCTTTTACTTGGTTCTATCAGGGAAAGAAGAGAACCTGTGATTCCTATTTTGTCTGTGAGCTACCTTTAAGTGTGCTTAAATACACGAACTCAGCAAAAAGCACCTTATTTTCCTCGGAGTCAGTAGAAAACTGATATAACAATTTTTTATCCCAGTCCTTTTCATGAATCAAAGATTTTGTTCGAAGAACAAGGGGAAAAATCCTTTAGATATGCCTAGTGGGAAATCATAATTCTTGCCTTGTTTGACAGTAGCTTTTTTGCTTTCCTTATCCCAGAAGATAAAGTACATACTGAATTCCCAGAAACTTTTTACATTGGTCCCTACTTTGGCTTTGCCTTAGGCTTGGAAGGAAGGCTAGACTTTTCCCTAGCTTTACATCTAAAGGCAAAAAGGCCCAGAAAGCCAAGCCCTCAAAAATCAGTGGGTCAGCTGGGCCAGATCGCAGGGCCCTGAGTTCCAGGGCCTGGATGATTCTACCAACCTGCCTTTGGGAGCAGGAACCTCTCAGAGTCCAGGAAGCATGTGGGAATCCCAAAGGGAAGCCTGAAACCAGATTCTACAATTTCTATCTTCCTTGTTTTGAGACAGGGTTTCACTCTGTCGCCCAGGCTGGAGTTCAGTGGTACGCAATCTCAGCTCACTGCAGCCTCAACCCCCTGGGCTCAAGCAATCCTTCTGCCTCAGCCTCCTGAATAGCTAGGATTACAGGCATATGCAAGCACAGGCTAATTTTTGTATTTTTTATAGGGATGAAGTCCCAGGCTGGTCTCAAACGGTACTCCCACCTTGGCCTCCCAAAGTACTGGGATTACAGGCATAAGCCACTGCGCCCAGCCCTGATCCTACAATTTCAAAGCTGGGACTAGGTCTGGGTCACATTTATGGGCATACAAGAATATCTCCATTCCTCTCTCCCATCCCTGAGTCCCCAAATGGGGCTGAATCTAAGGGGTTTTATTTGTTTTTGCCAGAGGACACAATGAGAAACTTCTCTGAGATATCATCATGGGCCCTGTTGTATGTAGTGTCAGATCAAACCCCAAGATCCATGAGGAAGAAGCAAAGAAACCAGCCTCCTTCAGAGAGCGTTAACTGTGCTCACATACAGTCAATCTTCAGCTGCTTTGAACTTCACCTGTCTGGACCTTGGGGCAGATAGGTGGATTTAGGAACAATGGACAAATGGTTGGACTTCCATTTTCTTCATGGCCAGGAGGGCCACTGGGAATCTTCTCAGACTCACACTGCCCATTCTTAATCCTTCTACAATTCTCTCAGCACCAGTGTCTGTACCCCTGTGGGCACTTCATTGGAAGCAATCTTTCCCAAATATAGTTCTTGCCAGATACTATGTTAGGTACTGAGCCCCCTTGTTCCTAAAAAAGCCCACAAGTCCTTTTTGTGCCAAGAAATAAGATCACTTAGAGCAGGGATCAATTCTACCCATTTCTTTTGCCCCGCCATGGGCCACGTCTAGGGTTAAAGGCCCAGCATCCTAGACATTGATGAGTCGTGTGGATTCAAGCAAATTGGCCTCCACCAACTGCCCTTGGAAACCTGAATTGGGAACATGGCCGAGTGAATAATCTGGAACTGCTCTGTCCAATGTGGTAGCTTCAAGCCAACTAGGGATACTTACATTTAAATCCAAACTAATGTTTAAAAATCTCAGTCCCTCCATTGCACCAACCATATTTCAAGTACTGCATAGGCCACTGGTAGATGATGCAGGCAAAGAACAATTTCTATCACAGAAAGTTCTACTTGGCAGCCCTGTTCTAAAACCCTTGCATAACTCAGGTTTCTCTCAAGCTGCAATGTTTCCATAAGCTGTCAGTGGATTGCCTGGATAGCCTTCTCTTTTTAAAAAAATCTATTTTTTTATTTTTGTAGAGACGAGACAAGGTTGTGCTATGTTGTCTAGGCTGTTCTCGAACTCCTGGGCTCAAGCAATTTTCTTGCCTCGGCCTCCCAAAGTGCTAGGATTATAGGTGTGAGCCACTGCACCCAGCCTTTTCTAAAATTCTGTTGATTCAGCAAGCAAGCTCTCTGAGAACCATGGCCTACCTCAGTACATGTGTTAAGTTGGTCTCTTTACTACCTTTCTGTTCAGCCCAATCCTCCATTCTTCAAGGCCCAACTCAACTGCCCTTTTCTCTCCTTTCCTTAGCTCTCAGTCCTCCTCTTCTGTGAATGTGTGGACTTGCATCTATAATGCACACCCAAGTTGGTGATGTGTTGTGTTATGTCACCCTCTTCAGGGCTGGCTCCATAGGGTATGCAAACTGTAGACTGTGCACAGGCACTCAGTGGAAGTGGAAGGTGGGCCTGAGAGTTCACCCACCCTCTACTCTACAAACTGTGTGCCTTGGTGTGGGTATGTGCCCCTGAAGAAAGGGTCCTTTTTCTGATTTGCATGAAGGTGTCATATAGGCTGGTGGTAGCCTTGGTTCTTTAACCGTTTGAGGGTACAGAGCCACATAAGAAGGCAACTCAGTGACAGAAGTCTCTCCAACCATACCCCACTCAAGACCAGATTCCATAGACACAAGGAAGCCGCAAGGGGCGCTCCCGGAACTCACGGTTCTGGTGACTTTTGGTCATGTTCTCCGAGTCCAGCGCGTGGTAGAACTCGTAGGCCGAGCGGCCAAGCAGCTCCTCGGGGTGGTAACCAATCAGTTCTGTGATTCTAAATTAAAAAAAAAAAAAGCATGTAGGGAAGAAAGACCATATAAATTTGACACAGCACCTCAAGGGGCTGAACCCAGAAGATAAATCAGACGTGCGCATTCAGATGAACACATTCCAGACTTTCTGGTTGCTCCATGGATCCAAGCAGAACAACACCGTGCTCAACCAAAGCCTTGTTGTTCCTGCCCTTCCTGAAGTCATGTCTGGGAGGAGGGAAAAGCACCAATTCTGAGGACTCCCTCTCCCCTCACCCCCACTGCACACATATGCCTGTTCTCCAAGAACAGCTGGAAGGAGCTCACCCCACCCCCCCCGTTTTTGCAGACAAGGAAGCAGAGATCCAGGGAGAGCAGACAATGTGCTTGATGCCCACACAGGTGCCCAGGGACAGAGCAAGAATGAAAACTGGGCCTCTAGTTGTGAGATCAAGCTCATTCCAGCAGAAGGCAAAACGGTTGACAAGCGAAAATCATGTGGCCTCAGGCAGGGGAGCAGCACGGAGCAGCCTTGGTCTCTGCGGAACCACAGCGTGAGGGCCTCCCGGGCAGGGAGAGCCTGTCTGTGCTTCAACTTCCCCTGCCCTGGATGCTTCTCCCCAGGTCTTGCCGGTGACCCCTGGTGCCCTGGGCCACAGGATTGCCTTCTCTGGCTTCTTCTACCTGTCCCTCCCTATTTCAAAAAAAGGAAGGTAGGGTGCAGGTGCTGGGAGGAACAAGTATTACATCACAGTTGTAGATATGTGTCCCCTCATTATGCTCTCTGATAAACAGGCAGTTCTGAGTGGACAGGGCCTGGCTGTCTCCAGTGTCCCTTTCTTTATTCTGGAAGGTCTCTAGTTTTGATGGGAAGTGGCAAAGAAAGAAAAAATGTGGAGAACCATGAAGAATCACTTAACACTCTCAGGACCCTTTGCTCTGTGCTGGCATCATTCACATAAAGCCCTGCCCAAGAACCACCAGACCGACCACTTTACCTAACATAATTTTCTGTTATATTAAGTAATATAATACTTCAACATGAGTTTTCAAAATCTGGTTATCTCACATTTAAAAAAAATAATAATGAGTTCATAGTTTTGCTTACCAGACCTACCACAAGTTAGAAAGGATGCTACAGTCTCACAATTACAACTCTGTTTCGGAAGGCATGACTCCTGGGTGTGGTCTTATCACATATCCATGCTGCGGACTGATAACACAGAAAGGAAAGCACATAGTGGCTCTGTGGTTTCCTGTATCTACTCTCAATCCTCCCTCCAAACATACACACACACACACACACACACACACACCCTTCAGTGAAACCCCTCACATCCATCCTTTCTTCATTCTGTAAGGCAACTGGTTTTGCATGGACAGAAAAGAGGCAGGTTCTCTGCCCGGGTGAGACCTTTGTCAAACATGGAGCAGTTCAACAGGCCTGAGAGACTTAGGTCTCAGGTGATTTAGCCCAGTGCAGATTTCTCCGGTGAGATCCCAGCAGCTCACTGTGCCAGCCAGCTGGTCTCAGCGCAGAAGGACCTGTCCCCTCACTTGGTCCTGAGCAGAGAGGTCTCTGAACTCATTAGCAGTGGGGCCATTCTCTGACAGCCTGACCCTGAGGCTGGCACCCAGGTGCACCTTAGCTAAAGTGGAAATTGGGAGGAACAAGAGACAGAACCATACTGGTTCTACCACCAGAGAGCTTTGTTGTTGGGCTGGATGCCTTTCAAGCTTAGCCTGGGAACCAGAACTGTACAGCCAACCACGGGGTAGCCATTTACAGGCTCATGCACTTGCCAGATGAACTGCTTCTGTTCCTAGGCAGGTCTAGAATTTTCTAAAGACCCTCCAAGATGAGTCTATGGTCTATGGGCATTCTGAAAAGATGTGCTTCTGCTCCCTGTAGGAATTAAATTTCCTTTCAAGATTAGAATCTTTAAATTAAAATGTTCAAAGTGAATGTTTATTATAATCAGCCTCATAATAAAATTTTTTTTAAAAAAGCTAATTAATGTATCATCCATTCAAAGGCACACAATGGGCATGTTTTGGAAGGAGACAAACAAACCTAGATTTTAGAACTGCCAGATATCTTCCCAGTAGCAGCTTTCATTTATCTTGTCAACTAAAATAAATATTTGATGTCTCTTTCTTCGTTCCTTTAAACAGACAACTATAAAAACTGGGAAATACACAGACCCCAAACACAATTGAAGAACATTTGAGTTGTCAAACTTTACAAAGCCAGGAAACCCCAACTTAAAGTTGATGGTCATTTGCCCCGATGCAGACACGTAGACGCCAGCAGGGAGGTTAATGAACCAAGCTTGTTTATAAGGTCGGTCCCACAGCACAGAAGGGCCTTCCCTGCTCGCTTCCTTGGGGTCTTCAGACAGGCCTCCTGGGCTGGGCTGTGATAACATAGCCTCATCTCGGCTCTGTCAGGAGCAGGGAAGCAATTTCTTGCTTTCTTGCTTTCTAATTAAGGTCCCCTGACTCACTGGAGAAAAAAAAAAAATCAGTTTGGGGTCACCATAAATGTAAAAGTCAACTCAGTAGCGCTGTTCTAAGAGGAGAGAGATACATAAAAAGACTTAATTTACAAGATTCCAAAAATGTATAGAACCGAGGATACTTTTTAATAATAAAGTGGAAAAAGCAGACCAAGGATGAAGTGAGGAGAGATGCAGACAGGCAGCACAAGGAGGCAGAGGAAGAAGGACAAGAACATAGAAAATATAGAGGAAAATGGTTGTTACATTCTGAAGTTAGCATTGCTCCAAATAAAATTTTGGGCTTTGGACTTCAGAGTGAGACATACTTTCGAAATGCGAGATGAATTCTTCGTTGCTTTTCAACGGCTCTTCACCCTTAAAAAGTGTTCAGAAGCTCTGTTCAAAATAGACGGCCTACAGCCAAGTAGTAGGAAGATTAGTCCCTTGGCTGCAGAGTCAGCGCTGCCACCTCAAGAGGCAGAAGAAATTCAGCCACAGGCTCAAGAAGCCTGGCTCATCTTCCCAGCGTGTACCGGCCAGTGCCCAGCCACGTGGGTGCGGCAGCCACGCTCCCTGACTTCAGATGCCACTGCCTGGAGTCACACAAGGTCTGGCTGCAGTCTTCACCCCTGCTCCCTACATGAGTGGAGGATTTGCTAGGTAAATGAATCATGTACACAAGATGAGGAGAGAGTATTTAAGCTATTTAAGAGGATACAAGTTGTAAGTACTTCATAGACGCCTATTTGTTTTCCAAAGAATGTATTTGCTAATAAAGACTTGTATTGAAGGCTACTTTCTTTCCTCCCACCCTCTGGCAATGGCCACTGCTGGCACCCTGTGACTCACCTCGTCTTGGTTTCTATATGTGCTTAAAGCTTTGACATGGCATTTCCTTAAAAATATCTAGACTAGGCCAGGCGCAGTGGCTCAAGCCTGTAATCCCAACACTTTGGGAGGCCAAGGTGAGGGGACTGCCTGAGCCCACAGGTTCAAGAACAGCCTGGGCAACTTGGTGAGACCTCATCTTTACAATAAAAAAAAATTTTGTTGGGCATGGTAGTGCGCGCCTGTAGTTCCGGCTACTTGAAGGCTGAGGTGGAAGGATCACTGGAGCCCAGCAGGTGGACACTGGGGTGGCCATGAGTGTGCCACTGCACTCCAGCCTGGGTGGTGGAGTGAGACTATGACTCACCAAAAAAAAAAAAAAAAAAAAAAATCTAGACTATTCACTAACTCAGACTTCAGTGCCTCCTGTTAGTTTTAATACAGTATTTCATCCAGATTTTGTTTGCTTTAAACAATAGTACTTACGCCTTGTGTTTTCTTCCAGTATCACACCATTATATGAATCCATACAACCAATTTCTATCCTGTCTGTGGAGTGGCAAAGGGTCCCCGTAGGGAATTTATATATGGGAAGCTACTGTGTGTGTATTGTACAACTCATGGCCCTTGTCATTTTCCTTATTCTCTTCATGTTTCTTAACTTTTCCCTTGCTTTTACCGTCCTTACTTATTCCCAGTTTCTTTGTACAAAAACAGTTCATCCTAAGTTTATTCACAGAATTTGGAATGTAGATATCTTTTTTTGTTGCTGTTATCTTACTCTGTCGCCCAGGCTGGAGTGCAGTGGCACACTCACGGCCACCCCAGTGTCAACCTGCTGGGCTCAGGCAATCCTTCCACCTCAGCCTTCTGAGTAGCTGGAACTACAGGTGCGCACTACCACGCCTGGCTAATTTTTTATTTACTGTAGAGACAAGGTCTCGCCAAGTTGCCCAGGCTGGTCTCGAACCTGTGGGCTCAGGCAATCCACTCAACTCGGCCTCCCAAAGTGCTGGCTGAGTCTGGCCAGAATGTAGATATCTTAATTTATTAAACTGTACCTCCTGGTATTATGATGTCCTATGTTGCCTGCAATTCTTTATCTGTAAAGATAAGATGACTGACTCTCTTTGTGGGTTTGGATTTTTACTGTACATTTGAAACCTTTTCCCTCCAGTGATACTGCTCCTATTCATATAACTGGCTCTGATGATTTATTTCTAAGCTATAGGAAGACTCATAAAGTAGACAAAATCATAGGGGATTACATGTGAATTAGAAAGACTTGGTCCCAGTCTCCCTGATAGCCTGGCTTTCTTCACAGTTATTCTCTTTCGCCTCTAGATGGCACCTCCATATGAATTTAAGAACCATTCCGTTTTAAAGTTAAACTACTTGGGAACAACTTTTGTCTTCCTTTTGAGTGAATAAAATGTTCTACTTTGTACCATTCACAGTGGTTTCATTAATTCGCTTATGTCTCGAATTCTAAACTCTGGTAGGTCAGGAATCACCTATTTTAATTCTATAATATAATGGTCTCTGGCACAGGGTTAGATACATAAGCTCAATAAATTACAGTTCATTAATTGGCTGCTCAGGCTTTTGGGAAAGAGGATAATGCCTATGTCTGAGTCATATATGGAGAAAAGATCATTAATTACACTGATAATCGGGACATTCTTCTTGAATCTTGCCAATTTGCTCCTCTCGTCTAGAGAAGTCAACCATATATATATATATCAACATCACTGACATACAAATTGCTATGGAATTTGCTTTTTAAAACATTTCCTATGTTTCAAGTCGTTAATGCAGGACTTAATATGGTCCTCTGATCCTTTATTAAGGGGAGGGCACATGCATTTTTAACCATCTGCTCTCCTTTATTCTATTTCAGATGCTTCAGAATAGGTTGGTTTCAGATTCAATTGATTTTGTAAATCTGAAAGTTTAATGCAAGATTCGAGTATCCTTTTTCTCTTCTTTGTTTTATTTCACTCCTTCCTTTCCTCTCTGTTCTCCCTTTTTTTCCCCATGCCCCTTTTCTTTTTTTGTTTGTGTCTTCTGTCATCTCAATACATCTAAGAGTACCAAACGCTTCAAAAGTGATTTTGTGGATTCTAATTGCCTTACATTTTCTTCAGATTCTTTCTAATTTTCCTTATGGGAAAAAAGCTCCTTTGTGAGAAATCATAGCCCCTTATATGTGTTAGATGTCATTATACCTATAGAATTTCCTGATTAAAATGGAGACCCCCTCCTCCCATAAGGTATCATATGTAGCTGTTAGTTTTTGAAGCATTTATCTCTGAAGGATATTGGGGGTGGGAGGGAGAGAGAGGGGGAGGAGGGATGGAGAGGGAGAGAGGAAGGTGGGGAGGACGAATGCATGTGTGTATTATATATATGTGCACATGCACATTTCTTCCCATCTCAACACAAAAAGTGAAAACAGGCTACCAAAACCAAAAATACTCCAGTCCTTCCTCCCTCATCAAAGCAATTCAGAAATAACACTTAGGGATTAAGGACTTAAAATAGTCACTTCATCAACTGTCTAAGCCATGTCTGTGCCCTTGTTAACTAATCTGCTAATCGGTTAAATGCAACTTCTATGTGGAACAGCATTCTATGTCTTTAAATGCCTCTACATTCAGCTCTCTAGCTCCACTGGATTCAGACTTGGGGCCACGTAATTAGGTTTCTCGAAGGCAAGATTCTGCTGAAAGTGCAATGTGTCCTGCAGAACTTATAAGCAGTATCACTCTCCACATTGTGAGTCGCAAAGCCCTAAATCACAGGTTCCTTTAAGCCAGTATCTACTCTGCCTGCCAGTCCTGAACCAAACGAATAAGTCTGCACAGTGTCTCTCACATTTCTGCATGCATCTCCTCTCCTCTGTAACCCCATTTAAGCACCCAATTCCTTGTGTTCCCTGCCCCCTCCTTTCTTTCATCCAAAGTTTAGTGCTTTCCAAAATCACCTGAAACTCACTCAAAACCAAGGTAATGCTGAATTACCCTTTCTGGGGGATTTCTTTTCCTTTAACAAGGTCTTAAGCTTAAAAAAAAAAAATCCCTCTTTCTGTTATCTAGGGATGGCAAGTTATTTCCTAGAACTGCAGATTTTTCCAGTGCTCACAGAGTGTGTCACAGTAGGGATGAGCTTCACCTGTCAGCACCTGCATCTGACTTCCATCCTCCACCGACTGGAGATACAGTCCTGGCATGGCCAGGACATCCTGAGCCACACCACCTCAATGCAGGGTCAGGTGGGCTCTGCATTGGGATTTTCCATGTTATCTAAGAAGATGCTGAGAGGGGTGCATGGAACAAAACCATGTTTTCTGCCCAGAACGTTCATTTGAACACAAAGACTGCATCTGGTAAATGACCTTAGCTATACCATGGATCCCCTGGTGCCTGCCTTTGGAGGAGTCTTTCTATCAACAACAATAACAACAACACTAACAATTATAATAAATGCCATCTGTGTTGAAGTTCCAGCACAAAAGACTTCATACATGGCGTTTCCCCCCTTTGAGGTTAGAGTACCTCTTTCTACTTACATCACTCCCTCTAAACGCCTTGAGTCCTGACCCTACTGTGGTCAGAACTGGAGGACAGGAATGACTCAAGGATACCTTTACAAAAGTTCTGAAATTGTACCACGAGTCATGGCCAATCCTAAGACAGGGCCAACACCCAACACCAGATCAGTCTCGAATCACAGGAGGAAGCAGCCTTGCCTGGAGTGTAAGGTCCCACCCACAGAGATACCAGATAACCGTGGGATGCCCAGTTGATGAGAGAAAGGTAGGTGGGTGTGGGGAGGCTGAGCAGGGTTTGGGGGTTTCCTGCTGGCTGCTGAAGACAAAGCAGATCATTGCTGGTGGTCTCTCCTTCCTCTTCCAGGCCCCCGGAAGGAGCTCTCAGCTCCTTGGGTTTAGCAGGAGATTTTGCTCTGGGGGATGCCAATGATAGGACTTAAATATCAGCCGGAACACGAAGCCTCACATGGGTCGTGCTGTTTGTACTTTTCAAAGTGCTTTCATGGCCTTTATCTTATTTTATGACGACAGTGACCCCGTGAAACAGGCTGAGAGATATTATCAGCACTTTAGAGAAGGGGAAACTGAGATCGTGGAGTTTCCTGAGGAGACACCCTAAGAGATGAGAGGGGAATGGTAAAGAGTTTGGGGTGGAGAAGAATTGCCACAGGAACGGTGATGCTGGGAACAAAAGGTGACTCTCTGTAGATACTGCAGAAAGCTGTAGTCAGGCTGGGAGATCCCAGTCCTGAAGGGCACATCCAGGGTGCGCTGGTCAGCAAGCCACACTGGCATTTATTTAAGCCAGGTCCGCCCCTGGCCCAGTCCCTTCTGGCTTCTCCTTCGCCCCCATCGGGGACCAGCCATTGTTCTCCCCTACCTTCTCCTCCTTCCTCCTGTTTATCAAGCCCCACGTTCCTGTGGCAGGGTTAATAGTGAGGTTAGAAGCTGTGGTGTAGTTTAACCTCTCCCTCCCACAACACCCCAGCCTCTCCCCTACCTGTTTGAACCCTACAACTAAGAACTAAAGATGAAACGGCTTGCATGTGCAATCTTAGGGATCTTTCAACAACTTTAATACAGTTGAGAATAAGAGCTAACACAAAACACGTATGATTGGATTTGTACCTAGGCTGTCTAGCCCCAGAGTCCATGCTCTTGACCACCATCTATGTCCCCTAAGAGAATTTCCAGCTGGGCCTGGTACTGGGGGCTAGGATCTGGCTTAGCCCCCTTCACCTAAAAGCCTACAAACCAGGCCACAGTATCTAGCTTCAAAATAACGGACAGGGGCCGGGCGCGGTGGCTCAAGCCTGTAACCCCAACACTTTGGGAGGTCGAGGTGAGGGGACTGCCTGAGTCCACGGGTTTGAGAACAGCCCGGGCAACTTGGCGCCATCTCATCTCTATAATAAATCATAAAAGTAGCCAGGTGTGTTAGCGTGCATCTGTAGTTCCGGCTATTTGGAAGGCTGATGCGGAAGGATCACCTGACCCCAGTAGGTCGACGCTGGGGTGGCCGTGAGCGTGCCACTGCATTCCAGCCTGGGCAACGGAGTGAGACTCCAACTCAAAAAAATAAAACAAAACAAAATAAAATAACAACCGGAATGGAGTTGCACATAGACCAAGGCAGAGGGAAGAGCCTAGTCAGCAGAGGGAGAGTGGGAGTTTCCAGGTCAGAAGCAGATGATCCCTGCCAGTCTCCAAATAGGGAGGCAGACAGAAAACTCTAGACTCTTCTCTCTCCAGGGCAGGATGCTGCCCTGTAAATTTTCTCAGGAGCCCCATACAAGTGTTCACAGCACAACGATGACAAGAGTTGCCCACTGGAGCAGCTCTGCAGAGACCCTGCTGCTGTGTCAATGGACCACCAAAGATGGCACTGGGGACCTCTGAGGTGTACTGATGGAAGGAAACAGTGACACAGGCCCACGTTTGTGCACCCGGCAACACAATATGTACGTCCTAGTCCCACACATGGGCGCCCTAGGCCACCCCTGCCGGCAGTACACACGCTCTGGGACCCCACCTGTCATCGCAGTAAGTGAACTTCATGTCCATGCTGTGGCGGCTCAGGAAGGTCTTGCTGTCCAGGGGGATGTCCATGTGGGATGGGTGCTGGATGGGTTCACACATGATGATGAGACAGGACAGCAGGGGCTCCTTGTAGCCACAGAGACTACTGTGAGGGGGGCAGTTGTTGTAGACTTTCACCTGGCCGGTGCAGTGCAAGACCTGGAGACAGGCCACGAGGGGTCAGACGTGGGGCCAGGAGTGCTGGGGGTGGGAGCAGGGCTTTAGGCAACCCCCTCCCCACCCAGCCCCCACGCCTGGGACTCCAACCTAAGCCTGATGGTGCCCTACCTTCCAGGTGGCTGATTTGAGGTTGACAGTTCGGCCTCTGTTGGTGACCGTGCACTTCATCCTCATGAAGAAGTCCCGCTCTGTGGACATGTCTTTGTTTTTCTTCCCAAAACCAGAGCCTAGATGGGAAAGGGTGGGGGGAGCGGGTTGAACCCCAGTTTTACATTTATGTTCACAAGAGGGGCCCAGTTGCTGTTGTCCTGGGCAGCGTGCCATTTGTGTTTCCCAAGTATCTACTCTCTTGGCCTCAGTAAACTGCCATAACCACTGGGCTCCACCTTGGCCTGTGGACCAATGGCATCTCCTCCCAGCTTGTCTCTTCAACTGCAGCATCAACTCCCCCAAGGTGGAAGTTGTTCCATCCTTTGATATTCCACTGCACCTGGCCCCTGGCCAATGGTTCCTTCAGAGCAGTTAGGCAGTGAGGGAGTGCTAGTCACAATCTCAGCAGCCCTCTCTGGGGACAGGCCCAAATTCCCAGGCAGAAATTCTAACAGACAATCTGGGGGGTGGGGGTGGAAGCCACAGCCCCTCTAAGGGTATGAGCCCCACAGGTTAGAAATGTCCCTTGGACATGTGTGTCTTTTCTTTATAATCTGTCTCTCAGGAATCCGAGCCCTCCTGTGCCCTACTTGCAAACATTAGCTGCGTTCAGGACAACACGCCTTTAGCTTTTTCCTTGAAGTGACATACATATCGAGGCTCTAAGAGTCCACTTTAAGGTTAACTCATATCCTCTCTCAGACAGAATTAACAAATCCCCCAAACCACCAACCTCTCCACCTAAACTTTCAGAGGACCTTCATTTATTTGACTGGCATATTCCTGAAGAGCTATGTGTCACAGGAGTTGTGGCATCTTTGAACTAAACTTAAATATCCTTAGGGGAGCCTACTAAGTAATAGACTGAATGGTGAATCCCTTTTTTTTTAAAAGAGAAACTATTCCTCCATGATTATTATAAAACCTTCTCTCCTGCATTAATTATGATTCGTATAACTTTAATTTTCAGGTAGGCTTTGTATATAATGACATACACCTGTCTTGGGATCTGGTCCTACCACCAGGGCCAGCCCAAGTGTCTGGGAATGAGGGGGCTGGAGAAATTCATTTGTAGCTGTGGCTTGGGTTATTATTGAGGCCTCCTAACTTGTTAGCCTCTGGATTCTCCCTGTTATGACATCTGATCATTCTTTATAAACATAGATGCAAGCAGATCACCCCACACCTACAAAAAAACCTTCAATAGCTCCCCATGGTCTACAGGATAAAGTTCGAGGCCCTCCTGGCCTTCAAAGCCTTCCACAATCTGCCTCACAGCCTTATCTTCCTCTAGGAACTCACATTAACCCTTTACTTCTAGATCATGAGTTCACCCACAGGTCGGCACCTTCAATGAAGTTTTTGCTGATTCACTGAGTTTGACTGATCCCAAGTCCCTGATACATAGACCAAGAGATTTAATGTTCTACTCAGATGAATAGAGGTCGCTTGGCTGTGAAACTTGGCACTGGAGAGCTGGAAGGGCCTAGACTTTGCCTAGTCTAATATTATCAGCTTGAAAAGAAAGGCTTTGAGCAAAGGCTGTGATTCAGCTTACCGAATCAAACAGAGACAACGGTCAGTGGCTGTACTGAGACTAAGAACCCAAGGGCCAAAGTGTTTCTGGAGTAGAGAAATAATCAGACTTTGGTTTTCCCAGGCTTCCAGCACCCGCTTTAGAAAGTGATTTGGAAAGTCTGGTAGCCCCTTCCCCATAGAAGCAAATGTTCTATGCAGCCCAGACTTCTCAGCAGCACAGACAAGACACTGAGCAGCCCAGGCATGGGTCCTCTCCTGCTGGGTGGCCCGAGGTCTTCAGGTGGAAGAGCAGTGGGGCCGGGTGAGAGGGTGGTGGCAGGGGTGGAAGGGGAGGCAGTTATAATCCTATACTTTGTAGGCTCAAACGTGAACTGCAGGTTCAGTGTGTAACAGGGTAGAGGTGAGCCAACGAGGTATCTGCTTTAGAGTATGTGCGGTAACAAGAGCCAGACCTCATAGGCTTAGTCCCGCTGCCTCTGTTATTTGCCTGGACAAAGAGGAGCTCCATGGCAGTGACAGGGAAGGGGTGTTAAAGAGGACATTTAGACGTGAGCAGCATCTGCCCAGACCAGTGACAGAACCTCAGGTTCAGAAGGGACCACTGAGCCTCACTGCTGCCCAAAGCTTCCATTCTCTTGACAATATCCTCATTCTTGCCCTCACTAGAATGGCTCCAGTTACAGGAGTCACTAGAACGGCTCCAGTTACAAGGCAAAGTGTCTTCTGCTGTGTGGATTCTCTCCTCCACTGGCACCTGCTGGAGCCCCCTCCGGTAAGGTTCCGTATACTACATCTTTTACAATCTCCTCCATCAAAGCTTACTTGCCCTGCATCTCATCTCCAGGAGACCAGGCTCATTCCACAGCTCCTGTGGTGGCAGTCTCTAAAGGTGGCCCAGTGTGCCATGCCCCAACACAGCCTTGTGTACTTCCCTCCCATATGGCATCAAGGTTGGCCTGTGACTTGTTCTAACCCTCAAAGTGGGGCAGAAGTGATATTGTGCCAATTCTAGGACTAAGCCTTGGGGAGGCCTGGCAACTTCCACTGTAGTGCTTCTGGGAGCCCTGAGCTGCCAGGTATAAAGTCTGGCCACCCTGGAGACACCATGTGGGGAGAGAGAGGCTTTGAGATTCCCGGGAGTAAGAGAGGTCCGGTCATCCCAGCATCCCAGCTGAGCCCAGGGTTCCTGCCACAAGGTCCTGGGCATCTGGGTGAATCATTCTGATCACCCAGCCTAGTCCAGTCCCCAGGTGACTGCAGCCCAGTGGATATCACATGGAGCACAAGACCTGCCCACACATACCACAGAATCTGGAGAAATAATCAAATGCTTGTTCAACTCACTTTGGGTGGGTTGTTACATGGCAAAAGATAACTGCAGTCGTTTCTATGAGTACAGGTGAGTTTATTGGTTTGGGTGGTGTCGTTTGGTAGAAATGCTTAACTCTCAAGTGACTCAACCTCCTAGATACAGTGTGCTACCTCAAAGCAGCCCCCTAGGAGTGTGATATCAGGAACCATAAGATATTTCTGAGTACTGGATCCTTTCAGTGGCCCTAGTCTCATCTCACAGGCTGCCTGCGGACACAGAGGGCCAGCCTAGCTGAATTGTTTATGGATGTCAGTTTTTCCTGCATTGTAATGTCCATGAGCTGCCTTTCCTATACTTGTAAACAAAAGGAAGGCAGATCACTTCCCAGGAGGGGGAAGAAGAAAGTGAACATGCAATTAAGAATACCATTTTTGGGCGACCCCCTTGGGTCCCTTCCCAATGTGGGAGCTTTTCTGTTCCCTCAATAATAAATTCTGCTTTTCTAAAAAAAAAAGCATACCATTTTTGAGAGTCAGGTTTTCACGGATTTCCTCATGGTCGCAGGGGTGAGTGAAGTCAAAGATACTGTGTCCCGTCAGCTCCACCTGTTTCAAAAACAAAGTAAAGGTTCATTATTCTAACACTGAAGTTAGCAGAGCCCTCTTCCCGATTTGGAGACAGGGAGGAGATGGAATCCCAGGCCACACAGGCCCATAGATGTGCCACGTAATAGAAGACTATGGATGATGACTGAGACTTCATTCACGAGGGTGGGCCTGCTGCTCTAGTTAGCAAAGAGTTGTCCACCAGGATGGCCATCACCAATGTCAAACCCAATGCTGGGAAGAGTGTGTGTTACTAAGTCTTATGGCCTGAGTTAGTGAGGATCAGAGTGGGTGTAACAGAGAGAGGTCACATGGGGTTGTGACCAGCATCTTCCACTAATTTCTACCCCCATTGGAAACATTTTCCTTTTCTGAAAGTGAAAGAGGAGGGCAGCACCTGTGTGAGTCCCATGAACTTGCTGATGTTTTCTGACAGAAAGATCATGTCGCCATCTTGGGTCACCACAGCAATGAAACCCTCCAAAGCTTTCAGGTACAAATTATCCATCTGCTGGTCCGCTTCGGCTTCAGACTCATTTTCAGAGCAAACTGGAAAGAGATTGGACGGCTTGCATGAATGTGGCATGAAAACAGAGGTGACTGACACACACAGGCATCTGCCAGGGATGGCTCGAAGGCATCAAGTGGACTTTTTCTGGAAACGCACGCTGCTAACCACCTAACTGTCTGCCACATGTCCCAGCAGCAGGCACTGGGTGGGCATCACCACACAGAAGATACTCTGACTGGGGCCATGAGGACAGCGTGCCGGTAGTGACAATGGTATCTGCAGTACTAGGAATAACCACAACAGGAGTCATAGATATCACCATAGTCTGAGTAAGAGTAGGAACAAAAATTTTAGCTGCTAATGTATATTGAGCCATTATTACATGAAAGGTATTATACTAAACATGCTCTGTAATCTTGACAATGACCTACGAGGTACTTACTACTCTTAATCTCATTTTATAGATAGGCTGAGAGGTTAAACGATTTGTCCAAGGGTAGAAAAGTTGGAAAGTAAGCCCAGGAAGTTGATTCTAGAAGCCACACTCAGCCATTTGTAGGTTTTGGAGTTAAACACAGACTCTATTCCTAGACCAACTTCCTACTATGATGCTGGGTAACAACCTCTTTGAACATCAGTTTCCTCATCAGCTAAATGGGGATAATAATTTCCACCTTTTGGAATGGCAAAGATTAAAAAGTGAGTAAAACACCTAAAATGATATCAGCAACTGTGAATTCCTTCCCCCTCTGCTCTCCCTCCGACATTGTCACGACTCTCAGTTTGCTCAAACCCCAGATGAGGCATGTGTAGCACACGGAGACAGAGATGCAAAGCTAGCCAAAAGTTCAAGGGTGTCATAGCAGGGCACCCAAGGAGGGGTGTAGACAATAAGTGCTCTAGGGTCTGAGGAGAAGGGGGTCACTTTGGGGTGATCAGAGTCCATTGTTCCAAAGAAGAAGATTTGAGGAGATTCATGAAAAACAGAGGTTTCACTTAGTAGGATGAAAATGAGAGGCCTTCCGGACTGGACAGGGTTGGACGAACACTGGAGAACACCTGGAATGAGCTCCCTCCCAGGACTGGGGAGAGGCTCAGCTGGCTGAAGAGGAGGATCCAATTCTCATTCTCGGAGACTGGGCCTGTGAGGCAGGCCCAGCATCCTGGAGGGGCCTCGCATTTCAGGCAAATGTGGGCAGAAGCATGCATGTGACTCACTACATTGCTTTGGGGAGAATCTAACAAGGGCAGGCAGAATCATTTGGAGCAAATGAAGCCCAGAGGGAAAAAGCAGAGCGAGGAGGCTGTTGGACACTGGCAGACTGGAGAGGTATTGTTAGGGACCTCCTCCCTAAACCATCCACTTCGCGTACCCTGGCCTGCCGGGTACATCTCTGCTACCTGCAAAATGTAGACTCAGCTTTTGCCCCAGACCAAAAACTTTTCAGGCCCTGGGCCCTTGGTTGGTATCCTCAGACTACAGACTCCATTTCAGTCCCCTTTTCCTGTTCATAATTGAACTCCAAAGGTACATTTACTTATTCACTCAGTACAAACATCAATCCAAGCATGCCTCACTTGATTTATAGAACAAGGGTATTAGAGAGTAATATGTCACTTATAGAAATTAATATTCAGCTGGGTGCAGTGGCTCATACCTGTAATCCCAACACTTTGAGAGGCCAAGGTGGGAGGAATGCTTGAGCCCAGGAGTTTGAGACCAGGCTGGGCAACATAGCAAGACCCCATCTCTACAAGTAAATAAAAAAAATTAGCTGGGTGTGGCAGTGTGCACCCATAGTCCCACAGGCTCGAGAGGCTGAGACAGAAGGATGACTTGAGCCCGTGAAGTCAAGGCCACTGTGAACCATGAGGCAAATGCACTCCAGCCTGGGTACTGAGACCCCAACTCAAATTTTTAAAAAAATTAGTACTCAAGTAAAAGGAGTCTTTCAAATGTACAATGCATGTGTCATAGCAGGGCACCCAATGTACAATGCAGGGTGTCATAGCAGGGCACCCAAGGAGGGGTGTAGACAGTAAGTGCTCTAGGGTCTGTAGCCGTTCTATTATGAGTCACTTGGTAAGGGATACATCAGTGCTGTGAGATGCAGTTCAGGGACCTCTCTGCAAGGGCACTGAGATTCTCTTCTCTTTTCTCCTGAAACCCTAATTTTTTAATTTTTATTTTAAAGATGTGGGATACAATTCATGGTTAGGTATACAAATGGTCATTGTACAGGTAAAGTTTGGGCCTCACTTTGGTCCCCACATCACCTTTGAGATCAGGTATCCCTTATTGATGAAATGTGTCCACCCCTCCCTCCCCTGGCAGTTTCCCATTACTGCCTGAAACCCCTAATTTTTAAGCTTTGGGCTACCTGCCACACTTCTTCAAGAAGAGCAAATCCACATCAGGAGATATTCCTACCGAGGGGCTTCAGTGGCATCACTGGGTACCAGCCATCTTTCAGGACGCAGAATCAGACAATATGCTGGAGTCATAGATACTATTTCTAAAGAAGAACAGAGCGGGGCCTGTCTAGGGGCAGCCGACCTTCAGAGTAGAGAGGTGGGTTATACAGAGTAGTATCCTGGTGGCTTTCCCTGTTTTGCTAAAATGGTGGAAGAAAAATGAGGAAAATTCTTTCCTCCTCACACTCTGATTCAGGTGGCTAGCCTACAGAGGGAAGGACCACAGGCCACGGGAATGGCCTTATCCCACACACACATGCCCACACCTGATTCCTACATGGGATCTCTGGTGATGTTATCTATTTTCTGCCAGCTAACCCACTGAGCTGGTGATGGTCCAATGCCCCGGGTGTGGGGGATGCAGCTTCTAACGTCAGCTTTCTCAGTTAACATCTTTCAGTGCTTTTAAATTTGAGTGTGCAACAGAATCATCCTAGAGAGTTGGCTATAACAAAATTTCCAGAGCTGGGTCTGCTATATAATTTGCATGGCCCAGTACAAAGTAAAGAAGCAGGACCTCTTGTTGAAAAAATTAAACCAAGCCTAGGACGCTTGTAAGTGTGGAGACCTCCAAGATTGCACATCCAAGAAACTGGCCTGGGATACTCCCCACTGGGCTCCTGGGTCAGTAGTTCTCAAGTGGGGACTGAGAATGTTTTTCTAACAAGTACCCAGGTGATGTTGATGCCCGTAGGACCACATGCAGAGAGCCACCACCTAAACTCAAAGGTCTTGTGAGGTACACCCTAAAGCTGGGGACACTAGCCTATGCTGCCAGGGGGCAACTTATTTTGGAGATGAGTGAGGAGAGATTTTTCAACATCATTTCAATCACACCAGATAAGTGACGACCTTCTACAGACAAGCAGAGGCCAGCCTATCATTTCTGGACTACTAAGATATTTTCTCTTCTGTTTCTTTGATCTCAGTGGTAACGCTGACTTCAAAATATGGAGTAATCCCAAGACAACCCTATTTGGGTTAACTGGACCCAGAGGAAATAGTCCTGCTTAAAATTTCCTGTTTTTAACAGTTCCAACACAGCCAAATTGGTTTCCACCCATGCCCAGTGCACTTGCTTCCAGGAGGTGGCGAAATTGGCTATGGCGGCATCAGGCCAGCCTCTGGGAGGGAGAGAGAAAGGGGCACTTTAGGGCCATGAAGGAAACAGAACGTCTTGGAACTGAAATCACAATGCTTGGAGGACCAGGAAGCCAGCAGGCCGGCCTGTGGGGACCCTGGGACAGCATGGCCCGGGTGGGGTGGTGTCTCTTCCCTCTGTGGAACTATTTGACCTCACAGTACCTGCATATCCTCCTGGGAGATTCTGAAGGAACCTGGCCAGGTCACTCCCAGCTTGGAGTAGAATGAAAACTGTGGAGCTGGGAGGTAGACCCTTACCCAGGGAGCCAGGAGGCTCACGTCACAAATCTATAGAGGACCCTTATGCTTTTTTCCCTGTGAACATCGTGTTGTCTCTGATGTATCATGACTTGGTGTCAGACGTGGGAAAATGCACTCATTCCCTGCACAGTTATTAAGCTTCTACTGTGTACACATCCGCCTTACGCAAGGCACAAAGTAATTGTCCAAAAGTGTCACTATGTGCTCAGTCCTGTCCTAGAATCAGGGATATTGAGAGGTATAAGAGCAAACCCTCCCCTAAAGGAATCCGCAGACCCGTAGGGAGGACAAAGACCAACCATTCTAAGGTTACTCAACAACTGTATAGATGCAAGTGAGGAGGCCACAGTAGGTGCTCAATAAGCCACCAGCGGCGTCTTTAAATGATCTTGGGCTCCAGGTCTCAGTGACTTGCTTCCAAGGACCCTTTGAGATCTGACCCCAAAGAAGGGAGACTAGTCATTAAAACCAGAGGTGCTGTGCCCAGACGGTGCATGCTCGGCCTGGAGAACACAACAAGATTCTTTAATGCTAAAAATAGCCCCAGTAAACAGGCTTTGATGACTCCCCACAGCCAGGATATGCGCGGGCTGAGGCTCTGGAGCACTTTTTCCGGAGCACCACTCATTTCCTTCAGACAGCACCGCCCATGCGGGGCGGGACTGCCTGGGCAGCAGAAGCTATGTGCAGGGGGTGAGTGGACAGGGTGGCAAACGGGGCTCCGAGACCAGGCTGCCCCATGGTGCTGCCCACGATTTTATTTTACCAAGGTCACCTTCCCGTTTTGTATCCTTACCCTGAGGAGTTTCAGGACTGCCTCGATGGTTTAACAGTCATTCTGATATGGGCTTTCTGGTTCAGATGTGCCTGGCCAGCACCACTTGGTTATCCCGGCAGGTGCTGTGTCTAAACTAATTCCTCCCTTGCGCCTCTCCCAGGGCCTGGACTCCTGACACCCACCGTCCTGAGAGTGCTGACTGCAAGAGCAATGTGAGGCAAGTCACAAGAAAATTAAATTTTTAAAAATATAAAATTAAAAAAATTTTTTTTAAGTTTTAAAGAATTAAAAAAAAATTTTTTTAAATTAATAATCTGGTCGGGCGCAGTGGCTCAAGCCTGTAATCCCAGCACCTTGGGAGGCCGAGGTAAGGGGAGAGCCTGGGCAACTTGGCGAGACCTCATCTCTATAATACATCAAAAAATTATTTTGGTAGCATGCACCTATAGTTCTGGCTACCCAGAAGGCTGAGGTGGAAGGATCGCCTGATTGCTGGATCAACACTGGGGTGGTTGTAAGTATGCCACTGCACCCCAGCCTGGGCGACAGAGTAAGACTCCAAACCCCCCCCCCAAATTTAATAATTTAAAAGTTATAAAACTTTTTTAAGTTTTTTTTTTTTGTAGAGGCAGTGTCTCACTATGTTGTCCAGGCTGGTCTTAAACTCCTGGCCTCAAGAAATCCTCCTGCCTTGGCCTCCCAACATGCTGGGATTATAGGCATGAGCCACTGCACCTAGCCAAGAAAATTATTTTCAGATCACTGACTGTATCAGCAATCACTTCTTTAAAGCCTACCATCAGCAGGTTGGGCTCCTCTCATACCTTTGGCAGGAGGCTCTGGGTCCTACTTGACCTTGCTAGGTACCCAGAGAGCCCTGAGAGTCTGCCAGCAGAGATCCATTCCTTTGTTCTTTACCTGTCTTATTCTTTTATCTTGCTTTTCTGTATTATCCTTTATAAGATGTAGCCAGGGCTGGGTTCAGCAAATACCTGTTGGTGGACCAGACCTTTTAGGTGGACTTAGGGAAATGATCTGAACAAGGTCAGACTGTACAATTCGCTTCTCTTAGCCACAAACATCCTCACATGAATCAGCTCACTGGCTTCTTTCTAAACAGGACAGAAAAAAGACCTTGATTTGGAGAGTGGGTGGAGCAGTAAAATGTAGGGGTAAAAGCCTAGGAATGGAAGTCTGAAGATGAGGTATAAGGGGCCCCAGGACACATATCTGCCTCCACCGTTCTTCCGCTTTGTCCCACTTTACTGCATGGAAAGGTCATGATAAACTGTAAAGTCGCTTTGTTCCATGTGTTAACGTCTTTCCCTCAGGAGTCCAGGGATCAGGACATTATAATCTCTCGTTAAGACTGATGTCTTCACTAAGCACGCCAGTGTGATAAGCCTGAGATTTCTCTTTAGAAACCTTGCTTCAAGTCGCTCTCTAGTCTTGTGTAAAATGAATGTGATATTACCATGTTTGAGTTTGGGGAAGCCCAACATCAGTGTCACAGTGGAAAGCAGCTTTTGTGTACCTACTGCTGTTTCATACCCTCAGAACGCAGAGTTGACCCCCTTTCGGTTACAGCCTGTGGGGCTCGTCTTGAAAGAGGATTTAAGACAATCAAGTGGCATTTCCACCAATGTTCCTGTAAGAGTGTGTTCTGTCCTCAGCCCAGCGTGGAAGCTAATATCATAAAGCTATTGTTTCAGTTTGCTTCCTGTGATACGAATCTCAATCGGCAGCCCAGACCCACAGCCTGAATTTCTCAATGTTGAGGTTTCCTCTCCAGCATTCCCACACAGCACAGCCTACTGTGAAAATCAAAGGGAAATGTGTTACTAAGTAAAGAAGAAACTTTCCTAAAGCAAACCTGGTATTTTTTAGCCTTTTGAACTCTAGAGGTATGCAACCAGCTATTTCCTATTCTACAGTGAGCTAAAACTGGTACTCACCTTTGTTAGAAACACTTCAATAATGAATTTGTGGTTCGTTTTGACTTGGAAGAGCTTGACAACTCTGCATTTTGGAAGAAATTGCTAAAAGGTGGGTAAGAGGACAGTAAGGGTTTACATTGGGGTTTCCTTTATACCATTTCTCCAGAAGCCTATACTTACTATAAATCAATATACTTGTGTATGGCAATTTGTATTTCTAAACCGTAACTTACTGAGAGCTTAATATGTGGCAGGCTAGAGGTTAAGACTTTTTAAAAATATATATATTTTAAAGATGTGGAGTACAATTCAGGGTTAGGTATACAAATGGTCATTTTACAGGTAAAGTTTGGGCCTCACTTTGGTCCCCACTTCACCTGTTTTGAGATCAGGAACCCTTATTGATGGAGGGTAAGGCCTTTTAAAATCTGTTATCTCAGCCCTCAAACAACATGGTAGGGTAAGTACCATTATCCCTTTCATGCGGATGAAGAAATTGTTACAAGATTGCAGAGACAGAAGGCAGCCAAGCTGAGATTCCAGTGTGGGTCTCTCTGCCCACAAATCCTGTACACCTTCGCATCACACTTCGTGTGTTGGAAAAGCAAAATATGATTCAAAAAGAAGAAGATCCTGCCTCACCGTCTCTGAAAACAGTCCAACCATCGATCTGGAGAATGTGTGGCAGGAGCCTGGGAGAAAAGTTAGAGACAAGGAGACGCTGAAAAGCCACCTCCCCGTCCCCCGACTGTGCTTGTTTCATGAGAACTTCTCTTTCAAGGACACCAGGATCAGATGGCCAAAAGTAGAAACTTTTTATCCTTTTCTGTCATTTCTCTCCTTGGGACAGAGAGGACCAGGGCTGACATGCAGAGGGCTCTGGTCGGTTTGGGCCTGAGTCCAGTCAGAGGGCAGGTGATTTGTGTCCACAACTTTAAACAGCTCCTGAGCTAAGATGTGCGATGTCTAGCCGTGGCCACTCTGGTCCTACTTTCATGGGTGTGTCTAGCACACAAGGGTCCACAACAGCACACCGGCATTCATACCAGCAGACATGCAGGCAGATGTGCTCAGAGGGTCCAACCTCCAACGTGTGGCCCCTCCAGGCCAACATGTGAGCCCCTGAGCAGGATGGTCAGGCTCCTGTGTGGGCGAGCACGGAAAACAAGGCCCTGCTCCATGAGAAAGGATCGAAGCAATACTCTGGACTCATATATGAGGACCTCTTCCTCCGCTCTGCCACTCAGGGCTGGTCCGTCTGACTTTGGTTCCCCTGTCTCCACCCACCATCTCGGCACTTATCAACATCTTCACCTTGCCCAGGTTTGCAGAATGCTCCTGCCTCCCAAGTCTGTCTTTTCCATGGACCAAAATTCAAAATTTCGGAGTTTTGGATCAGAGATTCTCAACCAATAAGTACAATGCAAATATTCCAAAATCTGAAAGAATCTAAAACCTGAAACATTTCTGTTCCAAGCATTTTGAATAGGAGATACTCAACCTGTACTGGCCTTTCTAGGGCTCTCTGCTGGTGGAGAAATCAGGGTGGGGATGAAGAAAGCAATGGTTAACCCAAAGGAATTCATGCCTAAGGGTTGAATTTTGTAGCAGGGAAGTCGAGGAGATGGTTCTGGGTGTGAAAAAGGGTCTCTATCTAGTCACTGAATCCTCCACTGTCTACTCTTTGTGTGTAAAGATGATTCCAATATTATCAGACATTGTTCTCAGCTGTCCAGGAAGACAAGCCTCTGTCAAAGAAGGAGGTATACAAGTGCCCTGTGATGGTGTCTCCAGCAATCCCAGCCATGCCAGGGCCTCAGCCCGTTGTCTCTCCTTTCTGTTTTTTTGGTTTTTTTTTTTTGACTTGGAGTCTCACTCTGTCACCCAGACTGGAGTGCAGTGGCCGCTCCCGGCCACCGCAGCCTCGACCTGCTGGGCTCCGGCGATCCTTCCGCCTCAGCCTTCCAAGTAGCCAGAATTACAGGCATGTGCTACCACGCCCGGCTGATTTTTTGATTTATTGTAGAGATGAGGTCTCGCTGCCCAGGCGGGTCTCGAACCCGCGGGCTCAGGCAATCCACTTACCTCAGCCTCCCAAAGGCACAGGATTACAGGCTAAGCCACTGAGCCCGGCTTGTCTCTCCTTTCTGTAGCACCTGTGACTATGAGGCCACCATTTCCTTGCACTGTGTCTTTGAAAGTATTTACAGAGCCTGTCTTTGCCCTTGGTTCTCTCCCTCCCATCTGCACAATTAGCCTCTCTAGGCTCACAGTCCTGGCGTGGCCCTCCAAGCCCTGGGTCCACTGAGCTGCCGTCCTATTTTCTGAAAGTCTGTCCCCCATATCCTTCCTGTGCTGTAGGGCCCAGAATAGCACTCGCCAGGCTGGCCTCCCTGCCTCTTGCTGGATTCTCTCTGTTCAGGGTTTCCTTCCCAGAATAGCCACTTCATAACAGGATGGCAAGAATCAGCCCGTCTCAAGGCACCATGCTCATTCTGAAAACCAACCACAAAAGAAGCTTCCCTCCCTGACTGCCTCCTCATGCTGCCCACCTGTAGCACCAGACCCTGCCCACCTGTAGCACCAGAACCGAGTGGGAGGGAATCTACACACTGCCCAGTTTCCTTATGAAACTGACACACGAGACTGTCACATAGGATCTGAAACTGCAAGACTCCTCAGGACATCTCTTTCTGGTCAGGAAATGGTTTTTTGAGGAATGTAACTCTCTGAGGAAAAAAAATGTTTTGTGAATTTTTGAGCTGCAGAGACACTAGGGAGGCTGAGGATTAGGGGCTTCCTAGGGAGGGGCAGTGCTCTAAGCTGCCACCCGTCAAGGACTTCCCATCGTGAATGACAGACATCATTACCTCAGCCAATTCTCTCAGACACCCTGAGCGATAAGTATTTTAAATCCCATTTTACAGATGAGAAAACCTGTGTTCATAGAAACCAGATGATTTACCTAGCCTAGCTGGCTAATTAGAGGGAACAGACTGTATGAGCACACCTTCTCGCCATTCTAGAGAAGGTTGTTGGAAGGTAAGAATTAAGCTGCTTCCTACACATTCAGCCTAATGTGGAGGATGGATCTTATGGCCACATGGCAACCAATTGGGAAGTCAGCAAAAGCTGTTTCTGGTTCTTCTCCAATTCCTGTGTTCCTCAGCTTCCAGGTACCCATGCTCTTCCTTGGTCCTGTCCTTGCCCTCATCCCACCATGGGATTCATCATGAAGGTCACTGCTAGAAAGAAGTTTAACAGGAAGGAATGAAGCACTCATCATGGCATTTCTGTGGGTGAAAGTTCTGCAGTGTGGGCATTCCCAGGAATGCCCACTTTCCCACTCTGACATGACATGGGAACCCCTGTGTGGAGGGACACGCTGGGAGGGCTGTTGTCTGTCCAGCCCTGGGAGCCTGGCAGCCTCACCTGAGGACAGGAGCTTGTGTGTTCGCAGGAAGCTGATGGCCAGCCGCATGATAGAGGCCTTGTCCAGATGGGAGCTCACGCTGGGAGGCAGGGGCAGCTCATGGGCCAGCTCGTAGAACACCTCTGTCTCCTTGCTCCGCCGGCACCGTGCGGCATCCCGGGACTTCTCCTTCCTCCTCTCCGAGCTACTCCTAAATGGAGAGAGAGAAGGGGTTAGGCCCTGAAAGGTCACCATCATCCTGTCACACCCTGGTCAAGACATCCCCACAGCCCCCAACCCACGGTGCAGCCAAACTCTCCCACTGAACTGATCTGGATTCACACCGTTCACTTGGGCCTGCATTACATTGTTTGCTCTGCTTTCGTGTGTGTTGGTGTCTCCCCTTGTATTCTCTGTGGGATCCAGAATGTGGGAGGGGTTTTGGCAAGGATGTGCGGATTAAAGTAAATGGCAATGCCTTGGACTTGGCCCTGGGTTATCTGGGGAAGGGGGTGAATGTCCAGGGATGGCAAGAGAAGGGTAAGGACGCTCTGTTCAGTGGCCGAGATGGCTCTGTCAAAGGCTCTGGGATACAAGATGAAAAACGGCTTCCAGGTTCTCTTCTGGATAAGACGTGTCCAGAAAAAATTAAGCCCAGTAATGGTGCTTAAATCCCACTTCAGATCAGAGATTTCCACAGGAAAAGTTGAAAATGCTATTACAGCCTCAGAAGAACAGTTAGTCACACATCCATCAGTACCAACATGCACACCTGTTCAAGAGTTCACATTTCTCTCTAAACCTGCCCACATAAGGCTGCCAGTCTGTCTCACGCTCATTTTCTTCTTTCTTGCAGGATGCAAGGGAAGATGACACACACCAAAGCCTGCCTCTTTCAGAAAGTCCAAAAGAAATCCTGGATCTTCTTATAAAGTCCATGTCAAGTTCTAGCACAGGCAAGCTTAAAAGCCAGAATTGTCTGGGCTGGAATTCTAACTTCTCTGCTTGCTAGTTCTGTGCACAAATTATTTACACCACTTAACCTTAGTGGTGTAAAATGATAATGATAATAGTACTCATCTTAGTGGTGTAAAATGATAATGATAATAGTACTTACTCTACAGATTTATTATCAAGACTAAATATGAAAATTTATGTAAAACTTTTAGCACCAGGTCTATTCCAACTGTAAGCAATGTTAGCTAATACTAATAAAAAATCTGTCCATGAAAATACAATCATGAGAGTTAAAAAGTTACAAAATAGTACAGGACAATCTTATTTTCACAGAAATGTACGTATCATACATAATGATTCCTATAAATCATATAGGAAAAAGCCTACAAATATAATAAAATAATAATATTTTATAGACATAGTATAGTGCTTACCGTATTCCAGGTACTGTTTTAAGTTTCTTTCTTTTTTTTTTAATTTTGAGTCAGAGTCTTATTCTGTCTGGAGTGCAGTGGCACGCTCACGACCACCACAGCCTCAACTTGCCGAGCTCAGGTGACCCTTCTGCCTCAGCCTTCCAAGTAGCTGGAACCACAGGAATGCGCCACCACGCCTGGCTAATTTTTTTGATTTAATGTACAGACGAGGTCTTGCCAAGTTGTCCAGGCTGGTCTCAAACCTCTGGGCTCAGGCAATTGTCTGGCCTCTCCCTTTCAAAGTGGTGGGATTACAGGCATGAGCCACCACTCCCAGCCTTCTTGGCTTCTTTAACTTGCACAACTACCTGTGGAAGTGAGTATGATTATTAGCCCTAATTTATAGATGAGGAAACTGGCCCACAGAGGCTTGTGGCCACTAGCAGGTAAATGAGGAAGTCAGGCTTTGCCTTGGGCAGGTGGGACCCAGAATCCAGGCACTTAACCATCAGTGGCTATCATGTTTCTCTGTGCTCAAAAATGTTAGCAGTTGCAGGGCAGTGAGGCTAGGGAAAGTTTTGTTTTTTGTTTGCTTATCTATATTTTCTTATGTATAAATAACTTATACTGCTTGTTTAATACAGAAACACGTTTTTTAATTTTTTTAAAAAGTGTCCAAGCCAGATGTGGGGCATGCATGAGGCTGAGGAGGGAGGATTGCTTGAGGCCAGGACTTCAAGGCCAGCCTGGATGACACAGTGAGACCAGGTCTCTATAAAAACCAAAACAAAACAAAATGTATCCAATGTAGTTTATGGCTCTCAAGACCTCAATCCAGCCAGTTCCAACTCGCTCACCCTGTCTTGCCTTCTGAGATTTCCCAAAAGCTTCTCCTTTTGCTTGGTGTTGCAGTTTGTTATCTGGACAGAAAATCAGTACGCTGGGATTCATGGAATGTTGACAAGCCTCTCAACTCCCCTCAACCCCCAGATTCGTGGCAGAAGCACTGTTTTGACTTTGCAACATGCTTCATTTAAAAATACAGAACGTCCAGCTCCCTTGGATGGATTAAGCATCATATACTCAAGACAGCAGCAAGACGTGTCCAACAGCTGTTGATGGTCAGCAAGAACCTTCAGGAAAATTGTGAAATGAGTCAAACTGCTTTTCTTGCCCTGTCTCCCTTTTCTGTTTCCCTTATCTGACCCTGCTTCCCTCTCTCCCTGACTTTCATCTCTCAGGTTTCCTACCTCTGCACTCTGCTTTTCCCCACCTTCTCAGGACATGCCCTGAGCTGACCTTTAGTGGCAGTTTGTATATTAGTCTCTCTCATTTGCATTTTAATCCTGACCTCTGACTGTGAAGAAAATGCAGTTCCAAGTTTTCTGGAACAGGAAAGGAGGTTGGGAAGGGAGTGGGACACAGAAACCACACACGTCATGCCCTTGGGTCATGAGGGCCAGGTGAAAGCACTGATTCTGTTCTCCAGCACCAACCCCTGCACCTCTCGCAAAAGCATCATCAGGATGTAACTTCCATCATTAGGGGCAGAAGAGCGCCCAGCCAACATCTGCATACACAAAGCTTCTCTTTGCCATTGCCCCTTCCTTGGGGTAGAGAAAATGACAAGGAAGAGAGGTAAAAACAAGGCAGTGCTTTGACAAGGACATTTGAGACTTGAGTCCCCTCATGCTCCTCCAACCACACTAACGTTTACTGACACCAAGGCACGGCACCAAGAACCTTACATAGATCATCTCATCACAATCTTGCTAAAAACACGATATAGTAGGTCTTGTTTGCACAATTTACAGATGTAGAAATTGAGACTCAGACAGAAGATGATATTTAACGAAGGTCACAAACCAATGTCTACATAAGCCCTTGGAGGGTTTACCATCAGTGAACAGACACTGAGAAGTCTTGAGACATGGGGCTACCCTATCTATTTTCCATACTTGCAACCAGGTAAGGTAGGCAAGGCAAGCATTGACATTGTCCCCCTTTCACAGATCTTGAAACTGAGACCCAACTAGGGTAAGTTACTTGTCCAGGACAACCCAGCTAATTAGTGGCAGAGCCAGGGCTAGAATCCTCCTCTTTCTAGGCAACACTCTTCACTGCTTAACTGTAGGAGAGAGTGGCTTTAACAAGAAATACAGAAGCATCTTAACTTTTAGAAAAAGAAAGATTGGGAATTTTAGGCAGCCTCTTGGTTTAAAAGTCAGGGAAGCAGGATTTCAGCTGAAACTAAAAGAGAAATAACAACACCCTTACCGTGTTTTAGGGTTCAGAAAGCCCCTAATTATTTGTTATACATGTGTTATCTTCATTTGATTCTCATAACAACCCTGAGAGATAGAAACTGTTAACCCCATTTAATAGCTGAGGACATGGAGACTTAGAAAGATTACATAATTTTCTAAAAACACTGTCTCAAACTTAGTTCTTCTGGGTCCAAGATCAAAAGTTTTCCCATTGACAGCAAGGAAATTACTGTGTACTATGCAACTTCGACATGCCCAATGTCATGTTAGATACTTTCTCACAAAGTAGATGTTCATAGATACTATCAGAAGAGGAGGGCTAAGATTTGAAAGAGGCATAGTGACAAAAGTCCTGTGGAGGGAGACTGTGTCCTTAAGTGAGCAACCACTCACCTTAGGAGAATACCCGGGACCTTATGAGTAAGATGAAAAACACGTATTCGAGTGCAAATAGGGTATGAGGGGGCAAAGGGGAATGAATCAGCGCTGTGGGCCTTACTAGACATGGGCCCTGTCTCCGTGGGGCCGGGTTTGTGGGGGGGTGTGATTAGATGTGACTCCACAGCCCTCTATGAAAACAGCGGGTCCAGCCCTGCTGTGACATCTATCTACACTGCAAGTGGAGAGCAAGCCGTTTCTGTCTGTGTGGGTTTTTTTGGCATTTTAATATGTGCAAATTTATACTTACTCTCCCAAAGTTGGAAACCCACATTCTGAAACATTTAATCACAATGAAAGGAAGCAACCACTTAAGAACCAGGCAGCCAGCCAAAAGATAAAACCATCCCCCCCAAAAGGCAGCAGGTGTATGCTACACCCCAACCATGAAAAACCCCTTTGCCCAGAGCTTATCTTAAAAACATCTTAACTTTTGGGCCATTGCTCCAAGCATGGCTTAGGGATCCCTACTTAAGTCATTAATCTCATGATGAGCTGCTCTTGGTCAAGATGATCCTGGTTTCTGACTTCCCCATGAACATACCCTAGAGTGAGTCCCCAGTATATCACCAGCTGTATGGAGGGGGTCGATGGCTTAAGTAGCTACAGGCTCCTGACCTTTAGAGTGATTAGGACTCACATGCCTAATGCCTATGGCCATCCGGGTATCAAAACAACGTGCCCAGCACCCTATAAAGTTAAATGGCTTAGAAGCAGAATGGATTTCAGCAGGTCATGGAGATGACTGAAGCTAATTAAGTAGCTTGATTCAGTCAGTTGGTTGGTGGTGAAATTCTAAGCTTGTGCCAAGTCGCAGGAGGTTGTGAATGGAAGAAATGAAGGTCAAATGCAATTGGGAGGGTCTAGTAACCCTTCAGTGAGGCTGCACAGAGCCTGCCCAATGGCAGAAACACACCTGGCTTTAGAGATCAGGAAGAATTATTGCCTCCCAACTTATCTGTTGATTGCCTCATGGATTAAATTAGAACAGAACCAAGCAGGGCTTCTCAATCTTGGTGGCTCACTGAAATCACCAGAGGAGCCTTAAAGCACTGATCCCTGGGGTCCTAGCCCTAGAGATGCTGATTTAATAGGTCTGAGGTGCAGGCTGGGCGTTGGGAGTTTAAAATGCTCCTGCATGATTCTTACATGCAGCCAGGACTGAGAACCACTGTTCCAAAACAATCTGTTTAAAAAAAGGGCTTTTTTTTTTTTTTGAGGGTGGGGCACAGATTGGGGGTTAAATTTTTTGGAGATGCAAACAGCTGTATCACCTTCTTTCTCAAAAAGTAAGAGGAAAAGGAAACGGACATTTTCCTTTTCAATCACGGGGGTTAGGTGATTTCCTAAACAATCTCACTGGATCCTCCAATAACTGGCACAGGGCTCTGAGCCCCGCTTTTGCAGGGCAGTGGTTTTCAATATCAGTCTGCTGAGATTTTTACTTTGCTCTTTTTTTACTTTGCTCTTCTACTTACTCCAGAATCACCTGGAGGGCTTTTTTTTTTTTTTTTTTTTAAACACAGATTTCCCGGCTGGCAATCACACAGAGGACTGAAACCCAACTCTATTCCTAAAACCTCACCACCCTCTTCTCCTCTGCCATGCACTGCGTCTACATTCACTGTGTCCAGCAAATTTGGAGTCACCATCATTAGTCAGACATTTATCTAGAAGCTAGTGCAATCATCGCTATACCAGATGCTGAGGGTAATAGAAACAGGGAGGTGAAAATAATGAGACAGAGAGATTTGAAATAGATGCTACCTATTTTGAAGACAGCTACTCTTCAAAACAGCCACCTTGGTAGGAGCCTGTCACTTTTATTCTGGTGAGCTGCCTGTCACTTTAAGTCTTTTTAGGATTCATTTCAGAGCCACATGTAAAAAATCAGTCACAACTCTTCTTAGGATATATTTCATTTTAAACTGCAAACAATATGATCGCTTACCCACCCCTGTAGTCACCAGACTTGACTGGGGATGGATCATGCCCTCAAAAGATAAGGCTTTGACACAAAGAATGGTCTTGGCTCTGAGAGCAATTCCAAAGGAGGGGCAGAAATGTCTTAGATTAAGGAGGTGCACCAGTGGCCAGTTTTCTGGGTATATTCTGATGTTCAAAAGCTGTAGAGATTAGTAGTAGAGTCTGTGACATAGGGGAGGAAAGGTATCCATGTTAGCCAGTCAAAATAGAAAATATTACATTAGCAGATTCAGGAGGAACTGGGTAGACCAGACAGACCTTGACCAGGGAAAACAGGCATTCATACACCAGTATGCACACCTCTTGTGAGGGGCTTGGTCTCTGTCCTGAAAGAGGCTGCTGCCCAACTAGGAGATACGACTAATAATTCAGACAAGTATACACTAAGTCCTACAAGAGGGGACAGAAGAAGAAGACCTCAGAGAAGACGTGAGAGCTGGAGAGGCTAAAACAGGGATGGATGCTTTTACTCGTCCCTTCCCTGAAGGAAGAATCCTGGAAAGCATCTCCTATCTGTGCTTCCCACCCTCCCCTGCTCCGGAGCTGAGCTCCCAGCTCTCTGGCCCACTCTGAGGGTCTGTGTCCCTGGAGCAGAGGGTCTGGACTGCGTTCAGAGCTGACAGTAATACCTGGGGCCCACCCTGCGTGGCCCTCTAATGGTCGATTCTGCTTGGGCCCACCGGAGATGCTTATCTGCTGGCCTCCTCAGCCCCAGGCTTGAAGGAGAGAGTAGCAGATTCAATTACCGAGCAGCCCATCTGGGGCTCCAGATAACCCAGCTCCTTATGTAACCCCAGGACATGTGGCATTCCCAGCCCAGCTGAGAGGAGCTGTACATGCAACGAACTATCCCTGCACTTAGCTTCAACAAGCCCAAGACTTCGCAGATGCTATGGTCTGAATGTTTGTTTCTGCCCCCCACTTCCCCCCCCCAATTCATATGCTGAAACCCTCACTTCCAATGTAATGGTATTTGAAAGTGGGGCCTTTGGGAGGTGATCAGGTCATGAGGGCAGAAGCCCTCATGAGGGTAACCTCTTTCAGGTCCCCTCCCGCTGTGGGAGCATTTTTGTCTTAATAAATCCTACTTTAAAAAAAAAAAAACCCTCATGAATGCGATTAGTGCCCTTGTTAGAGAGGCCTAAGAGAGAGAGAGAGAGACCCTTTGCCCTTTCCGCCCTGTGGAGACACAGCAAGAAGGTGCCATCTGCGAACCAGAAAGTGGGCTCTCACCAGACAATGAGTCTGCTGGCACCTTGATCTTGGACTTCCCAGCTCCAGAACTGTGAGAAATAAATCCCTGTTGTTTATTAACTACTCAGTCTATGATATTTTGTTGTAGGATCCCAAATGGACGAAGACAGCGGGGTACTCTTAATTCTATATATTAGTAAATAATATCATTTTACATTTATATCACACATTATAGTTTATACAGCACTTCAAATGAATCTGTAAGCCTTCGAGTAAATCTGTAAATCCCACACAGTAGAACAGAAAGAACAGCTACCATCATTCCCAGTTTAGTGAGGAAAACTGAGGCCTAGAAATGGGAATCTGCAGAACTGGAACAAAACCTGAGTTCTGACTTCTTCAAGGGCACATGAACAGAGCGCCTGCTGCCAAGACACCCTCACAGGTAGCATGATAAGAAGCAGACCTTCATTATCCACCCCATTTCATAGGCTGGCTTTTCCTAACACATCATTTCCTTTTTAAAAATGCTTTGGTGGAGATAAGGGTGATGCATATTTAGTAAAAGCAACTTCAAAAATACAGAAACATGAAGAAAACAAACTGAGATTTCATTGGGATTATGGATTTTTATTTTGCTCTTTTACTTAACCATTATGCCATAGTATTAAGAATTCTTTCAGAATATCCTAATAGCCAGCCATACCATATCGTGTGGATGGTCCCAAACCATTTTACCATTCTCTTACTGTTGTTCAGTTATGGTTTATCATTTTTGGCTGTTGTAAATAACACGGTGATGACTCCCTTTGTATCAAGTATTGCTTTCTGACTTTTTTTTTTTAATCATAGAAGATGCTAGGTATCCATCTGGCTGCCAGCTCCCTATAGCGGCCTCACAGGGACCCCCCCCCCCACATGAGAGCCAAGTAGATGGATTTGGCAACATTAGTATCCTCAAGGCCATGGCCAGCACTACTGAATGCCCAACAAGGCACTTCAGAGAGAAGAAAAACAATGTGCAGCGGTCTCAGCTGTGGCTCCAGGCTCAGTCTCCTTTTCGTATCTAGTCACCAGGTTTAGTAGCATCCTCTTTTCCCCATGCCATATGTGGGTTAAAATATCTGAAGGGAGGTTGGGTGCGGTGGCTCACACCTGTAATCCCACCACTTTGGAAGGCCTAGGCAGGAGGATTGATAGAGCCTAGGAGTTCAAGACCAACCTGGGCAACATAGCCAGACCTCAGCTCAACAAAAATAGAAAAACACTTAGCCAGGAGCGGTGGTACATGCCTATAGACCCAGTTACTCAGGAAGCTGAGGTGGAAGGATCGCCTGGGCCCAGGAGGTCAAGGCTGCAGTGAGCTGTAATCACACCACTGCGCTTCAGCCGGGGAGACAGAGCAAGACTCTGACTCCAACAAACAAAAAAATCCGAAGAGAGATGCCCATCTGTGCTGAAATTCCAGGTTTTCTTGGCTTCTAATCCGGTTTTGAGAAGATGGCCACCTTGGGGGTCTGTAGGACCTCTTCCCCCAGCATAAAAATACTGTGTTCGTTCCATCTTCCCGGCCCCTCCCCACACCCGGTGCAGTGCTGTGTAGAGAAGACTCGGTAGCATCTTCACCCCATCCACACAGCTGCAGGGGGCATTAGCCTGGCCCTCCATTGCTCTCTGTGGCCTCTGATGTCTACTATTGTCCAACCTCTGACACCTTGCAAACTCCAGCTAGGGGACTGATGAACTCAGTGTCTTAGCAAGTGGAGACAGTGTGGCTGCTACTCTATGACTAGGAAACAACCACACATGATGCTTTCCAGTTAATAAAAAACTCCCATTATGCTGCCTGTGGTTTCGTCCTGAAACAATCTTGTGGGGTAGGTATGGCATCAGAGCCCCCAAGGATGTTGGTGGCACCATCACCCAGTGATGAAGCCAGCACCCAAAAGCCTGCATCATGTGACCCTAAATCCCATATTCTTGACTATCAAGAGTCAACACCTTCCTCACAATACTAGTAAATGGCCCCTCTGATACGTTCAAATGATTTAGTTGAGCTGAATGTACTGGGAGGGAAGTTCGCTCGACTCCTTAATTTGGTGAGTTTTTGGAAACATGCCCGTGGTCTGAGAGGCAGCAAAGAGGGCCACCCTGGCCACCCTCTTGCCCTAGGTCAGCCCCATCAGTTGGCAAACTAACCCCTGTAGGACAGTTTTTCTCAGCTTGTCTGTCTTTAAAAAGAACAAAAAGCTCCTATAACTTTGCTAGCAGAGTCCACAGATGCCACAGGTTAAGCGTTTCATTGTCACAATTCTTTCTGGTGCCACTTCTCTGGGATCGAGGTATTTCCCCACACCCGAGTTGTTACCAGATCTGATTTAGATTTTTTTCCTTAGGGCTTCCACCCATCAGCAGCCTTCTCCCTTCAGAGCTCACAAGCTTCCAACAGCACAATCTGTGGTTTGGCTTAAATCCTTCTGCATGTGCCGCTATCCTGTTCCTACCACACTACCTTCAGCTAAGGAAACTGACAAAGAAATTGCACAGCAGATAAAGAAAAAAGTGCCTGAGATGTTAAAAAAACAAAACACACAAAAAATGGATTCCCCAGCATGAAGCACTCACGCACTATGGTGCAAATGGGGAGCGGCTTCCCATCCCCCTTCAGCCTTTGAGATGGAGCTTCCCACACCTGTCAGGAACACACTCTCTGGGTCTCCTGGGCCTATCCAAATGATGCCTATTATTTCAAGACCTTCGACACATGCACTTCTCCAGGAAGGCCTCACCTGCGCT
This sequence comes from Carlito syrichta, assembly GCF_000164805.1. NCBI lineage: Eukaryota > Metazoa > Chordata > Mammalia > Primates > Tarsiidae > Carlito > Carlito syrichta. The sequence goes on from NW_007233074.1 coordinate 86,152, forward strand.
AAATTCTCCTCCCGGTCCCACTTCAGATTTCACCCTTTGGCCCTATGTTGTTCTCCCTTGACTTCACTCCTGTTGCTTTTGTCTCTCTTCCTAGACCACATGTCCTTCAGGGACAGGACCCCACCCGCTGCTATTCTCTTGGTGTGCTCTAAAGCATGAGTAGTACAAAATGGCACAAACTGGAGACATTGGATAAAAACTACGTCAATGACTTCTGTGAATCCCTCAAAGCTGTTCATTTTCCTGGCTCTTTCATAAGAATTTTAATCCAACTCTTAATTACAACAAAAGGTTTCCATCTGGGAAGTATCATCATGTAGTGGCACTCAAAGGTGTGTGAGGTGTGTGTGTGTGTCTTGCCAACTCTTTGAAACAAACCTGGGTCAGAACTAATGCTGCTGACAGGTACCTGTGGAGCCACACTGAGCAGCACTTTGTAACCCCTGCTGTATACCTGGATCACCCAGGGGTTTTGTGACCGTTTCTCATTATTCGGTAGGGTCTGGGCTGGAGCCTGAGAGTCTGCATCCCAGACGATGTTGATTTTACTGGTCTGTGACCTCATACCTTGAGTAGAGACCCAGCAGCATGTGTGCTCTTGAGCCCAAAGATGCCATCTGGCAGGCTTAGTGCTGCCCGCCGCCACCTTACCCAGGAACACCTAAAGTCTAACGAGTCACCTCGTCTCTTCTGCGAGGAAGAATCCTGTTCTCTCTGTACCCTTCTTTACAGGAGTTCACTAAGCCCCACAGAGATGTCCCTCTCCTCCTTCATGTCTTCCCCACCTCCACCATCTACCCCTTCCTATTTCTCCAAAACCCAGCCCAAGCCCTATTTCCTCTAGCCAGGAGCGTCCCTGGCCCCCTAGCAACCTTCTCCATGGTACTTCCTGCCCACATTACTCACTGGCTCTTATTAAAGGCCTCCCTGTCTTGCTGGCTTTTCTATGTAAACGTCCTGCCCTTATAACTGGACTGTTAGTACCTGGGGGGGAGGGAGTCGACCATGGACACAACATCTTTTACTTGTGCGGATCCTTCACAAGACCTTGAGCCAGGGCAGACAAACTGGGTAAATATTTGCTAATTGATTGTAAGGATAATTCAAGTGTGCCCTTTACTCTTTTCCTTTCCCTCTCAGGGAGGAAAGAAAAAGTGATCCCAGCTGCCTTGGCCTCATCCCCAGCCCAGGGGCTCTGCTCCTCTCCCAGCTGCAGCTGGGCCGGCTTTGATTTTATTTTGCTCTCTGCAGCGCCTCTTCCCTTCAGCGAAGAGTTAAAGCCCCGGGAAGGCTCCTTCCCACTTGGAAATCTCCATTTCCTCCTGCAGCACGAACAAGAGAACTCTATGGGCAGAGGCCGAGCCAGCCAACTGCGCAGGGAGTGAACTAGCTCTGAATGGGGCTGTTCAAACTCCCGCCAAGTCAAGTCATTAAGATGCCATCCCCGAGGTGCAGCCCCCAGCGTCACCTCTGGACATCCATATCCTCAAGCCTGCTGGCAAAAAGGATGAATGGTGAGCACAGAGCTGGTGAAAGTGAGCCCTTTCATGAGTAGGGCGCGAGAGGACCTCTGGGTCCTTCTAGGTGGGGGTGGGGAGCTGCAGAGAAGGCGCAGGCATAAGTCCTTCCTCCTCCCCTATGCCCCTTTCTTGACCACACCGGACTAAAACCGACCCTCAGTTTTACATGGAATTGCCCAAACGACTGCTCCTCAGAAGGCAACGGGGGGGGGGGGGGGGGGGA